>NC_069506.1:34926238-34946238 GCF_027579735.1 Bombina bombina
GACATCAACACCCTATATCAGGTGTGCATAATTATTAGGCAACTTCCTTTCCTTTGGCAAAATGGGTCAAAAGAAGGACTTGACAGGCTCAGAAAAGTAAAAAATAGTGAGATATCTTGCAGAGGGATGCAGCACTCTTAAAATTGCAAAGCTTCTGAAGCGTGATCATCGAACAATCAAGCGTTTCATTCAAAATAGTCAACAGGGTCGCAAGAAGCGTGTGGAAAAACCAAGGCGCAAAATAACTGCCCATGAACTGAGAAAAGTCAAGCGTGCAGCTGCCAAGATGCCACTTGCCACCAGTTCGGCCATATTTCAGAGCTGCAACATCACTGGAGTGCCCAAAAGCACAAGGTGTGCAATACTCAGAGACATGGCCAAGGTAAGAAAGGCTGAAAGACGACCACCACTGAACAAGACACACAAGCTGAAACGTCAAGACTGAGCCAAGAAATATCTCAAGACTGATTTTTCTAAGGTTTTATGGACTGATGAAATGAGAGTGAGTCTTGATGGGCCAGATGGATGGGCCCGTGGCTGGATTGGTAAAGGGCAGAGAGCTCCAGTCCGACTCAGACGCCAGCAAGGTGGAGGTGGAGTACTGGTTTGGGCTGGTATCATCAAAGATGAGCTTGTAGGGCCTTTTCGGGTTGAGGATGGAGTCAAGCTCAACTCCCAGTCCTACAGCCAGTTTCTGGAAGACACCTTCTTCAAGCAGTGGTACAGGAAGAAGTCTGCATCCTTCAAGAAAAACATGATTTTCATGCAGGACAATGCTCCATCACACGCGTCCAAGTACTCCACAGCGTGGCTGGCAAGAAAGGGTATAAAAGAAGAAAATCTAATGACATGGCCTCCTTGTTCACCTGATCTGAACCCCATTGAGAACCTGTGGTCCATCATCAAATGTGAGATTTACAAGGAGGGAAAACAGTACACTTTCTGAACAGTGTCTGGGAGGCTGTGGTTGCTGCTGCACGCAATGTTGATGGCGAACAAATCAAAACACTGACAGAATCCATGGATGGCAGGCTTTTGAGTGTCCTTGCAAAGAAAGGTGACTATATTGGTCACTGATTTGTTTTTGTTTTGTTTTTGAATGTCAGAAATGTATATTTGTGAATGTTGAGATGTTATATTGGTTTCACTGGTAAAAATAAATAATTGAAATGGGTATATATTTGTTTTTTGTTAAGTTGCCTAATAATTATGCACAGTAATAGTCACCTGCACACACAGATATCCCCCTAAAATAGCTCAAACTAAAAACAAACTATAAACTACTTCCAAAAATATTCAGCTTTGATATTAATGAGTTTTTTGGGTTCATTGAGAACATGGTTGTTGTTCAATAATAAAATTAATCCTCAAAAATACAACTTGCCTAATAATTCTGCACTCCCTGTATATATATGTGTTAATATGTGTATAATATATATATATATATATATATTTATGTGTTAATATGTGTATAATATATATATATGTGTGTTAATATGTGTATAATATATATATATATATATATATATATATATATATATATATATGTGTTAATATGTTTATAATATATATATATATATATATATATATATATATATATATATATATATATATATATTTATATGTGTTAATATGTGTATAATATATATTTATATTTATGTGTTAATATGTGTATAATATATATATATATATATATATATGTGTGTGTGTGTTAATATGTGTATAATATATATATATATATATATATATGTGTTAATATGTGTATAATATATATATATGTGTTAATATGTGTATAATATATATATATATATATTTATGTGTTAATATGTGTATAATATGTATATATATAAAATTGCTGCCCACTTACCCCCTTCACTGTGCTAGTTCTGATGCCATGTCTGACGGCATGAAAACGAGGCTTCCACTGGAGCCTATGGAAGAGTGCTCTCGTGAGCGCAATGCTTCCGTGCAATATGAACGCAAAGTCGTATTCACATTGCACCTCACTTAATACAGTTGCATGCGCTGGTATTACTTAGTTTAGCGCAAATATCACTTTCGCGTAATCGCTATTTTGCGCTCAACTTCTAATCTGGCCCTAAATAAATGCAGACATAAGGATATGTTCAAAGCACAGATTATCTTTATAATAATATGCAGGTGTTTTTTTAATTTTATTAGTTATTGAAAAATACTGAAAAAAAAGTATTGTGTGTTAGGGCCCAATTCACTAAAGCTCTCTGGTCTGGAGAGGTTGTCGTGTCTTGTTGATACTGTGAGGTCTGTTAAGAATTTTAGAAAGACACATTTTAACTTGAGAGCTGTTTATCTTGCTATACAGGCTTCAGTATGTGAAGGAGAGACACCTATAGTTCAATAAAAAGCTTATAAAATAAACCCAAAGATTTTAACTCCATGTTGGCATCTTTTTGATAATCAGGCTCTTAGGGCCCAAGTCGCTGGGCTGGAAAGATTATTTCAGAATGCTCGCATGTCCTTTTATTTCGACGGGAGAATGATGAAAATCCAATTTTTACCCTGAAAAAAAAGGGAGTCTCGCTAAGGAGCGTATGCTGCATTTTCATATAGGGAGGCAATGCATACATTACAAAAGTGCACAATAAAATTCAGAATTTAAAAATCATACAAAATCAATAATTGAACCATTCACTCAAAAATAAAAAGGAAAACATTGTGTAGTATTAAGTTGCTTCAAAAATAGCAACATAATTCTTCAGCACAAATAGTATTTTCTCAAAATTATATAAATTACACAGCAATAGATCGTATTAACTATGCACAACGTAAATCGTAATTTAAGTACACTGGATGTGCAAAAATCACTTAGAAATTTGTACCTATAAGTACAAAATACAAAGTGTAATTGTCATTTTTTTGGAAAATGGGCTTAACATGGGAATTCTATGGACGTATATAAAATTCTCTCTCTAATTCCATTCTGTCAAGATTTTCGCATTCCAGACCTAACATTTTTTTTCTTGCAAACTAAGAGGTGACAAGCGTTTCTCAAAACTCAAAATACTTATAACCCTAATAGAAAGACACATGCATAGAAATATAGAGGTGACTGTAAGATGCTAAATCCAGAGAGCAGCGTAATGGGATTTATATTCTCTGCAGGATTTAATCTTTAAAATGCGCCCCCTGCTCACTGCTAACTACGTTCGACAGCGAAGTGTCCCTTTCCAGCAAGCTCTATTACATTAAATAGAAGACATCTCATCACTCGCAGGGACTGCCCCTTTTTACAATAATTCCACCAGGGCAGCCCCCGCGAGGGTCTACGAGTAAAACCACGTCTGATCTGGTGAAGTTTGAATTACCAAAAAAAGCAATGGGAACCACTGTATTGTAACCGGGGTTTTCTTTTCTGCTGACACAAGTTAGGGATATAAAAGGGTCACTAGAGTGCGTAGCCAATACATTTGTGAACTATAGCAGTGTTAAAGGGACCTGAAACCCAAAATGTGTCAGACAGAACATACATTTTTAAACAACTTTCCAATTAACTTCTATTATTAATTTGCTTCATTTGTTTGCTATCCTTTATTGGAAGAGTAGCAATGCACTACTGAGAGCTAGCTGAAAACATTAGTAAGCCAATGATAAAAGGCATATGTCACCAATCAGCAGCTAGCTCCCAGCTTCTTAGCCTACCTAGGTTTGACCTCTCATTAATTTTTGGAGCGCTAATTGCTACTGCAAACTCACTGTAGCAATAACCAGCCATTTGTAATGGCTGGTTATTTATCATGTGCACGTAAATGGCCCGTTTACGGGTGCGCAATAAATTAGTGCTCCACCTATAATCTAGCCCTTTGTGGTTGCAGTTTATCCTCAAATGAATAAAACCCAGAATAAATGAAGCTATTAAAAAAAAAAATGTTATAAAAAAAAAGTGTTTTTGGATGTTAATGAATTTGTCAAGTCTAAAACCAAGCTCATTTTGTAGATGTAATATATGTGTACAATAGCTAATTTAATCATATTAAATGATTCATACTTTCTGTTGTTACATTACCATGAGGAAGGCTGCAGGACTTTTGTCTAATTAAAACTAATTCAAGGTTTCCAGATAAACACTAAACCTGTCTATCTGCACTGACGTTCATGAGTTTCTAACTATCAGGTTATGTGACATCAAAAGTGTCCCCAAGCTCAGCACATGGTCGCTCTCAGGTTTACTATTGTAATTTGATCCTCTGTAACAGACTGCAATTTTCCGTCTTTGTTTTTTCTTTTCATGGCGGAAGAGCTGATCTAGCCTTGATTAAATGTTTTGGAAGTCAAAGATGGATTGGGCAAAGAGAATCAATTCTCCAGGCTCCACTGCCCGACTGGCATAGAGAAAAAGATACCTAGAAATGTCAGGTTTCTGGTCTGAAATCTGTAACAGCCAGAATGAGAGGAAACTGGCATGAAGAACCTTACAAACAGGCAGGGAATGTGAGCATCTTACTAAAAGCTGATTAAACAAATATGAGTTAAGAGCTGGACTTGCTACCAAGACTCCTAAAAAGTTTGTTCTGGAAGAACCTCAGTTGGGTGATATTAGATATGGATAGTGAGCCAAGATGAAAGCTCGTTCACGGTTCGTACAAGATATTTACGAAGAAAACTTTAATGACGCTCACAAACATTTTGGACCTGCATGTAATTAGTTGGAAGATGTTTCATTCTAAAGAAAATATTTGTAAATTGATTCAAACTTTGTTTTGCATAAAACTGTTAATATTTTTAATAACTTTTTTTGGTATTATACAATATATCTCTTTGGTCATTGTTTCACTTGACTGCTTTAAACTAGTGATAACCAAGTTCTTAGCACATGAGGGCTGCACATCATTATTATAGACATCTTAAGGGCCACATATAAATGTATGACTATTAAACAAATAAATAATATATGTCAAAAAATGTTTATTAGCACAGGACTAGATTTAGGTTTGGCTACAGGGTACCCTCTTTTTGGTTTTGCTCACACCAGACCACACAGTTTTAGTTTCCCTTTTCCGTAGCGTATCATGTCCGCCAGACATCGCTAAATGCCGACAGCATACGTTGTTGGGATTTAACATTGCACAAGCAGTTCTAGTTAACTGCTTGTGCAATGCCGCCCCCTGCCGATTCACGGCCAATTGGGCGCTAGCAGGGGGTGTCAATCAACCCGATCATGTTGATTGCTGTCCGCCGCCTCAGAGGCAGCTTACGAGTTAAGGAGCAGCAGTCTTAAGACCGCTGCTTCTTAACTGCTGTTCCCTGCGAGCCTGAAGGCTCGCGTGGAAACAGGGGCATCAGGGGCCAATCGGCCCCTATGGCACATGTTGCTACTCTTGCTTTTTCCGAAGGGCAGCAAAAACTAATGTCAAGGGCTATCCCTGCTTTAAACTATTGAAAATGAAATTTGATTATATTTTTTATAATAAATAGGTATTCAAAACATACATCAGCTTATTTTAAAGTGATGGTAAACTCCCCCCTTTTTAAAAACAGATCCGGAATGTTAGTAATATTTTAGATGGAGTTTAATTCATTAAATGAAATGAAGTTGCGCTATAACCAACTTTTTTAATAAAGATATGAAATTCAAATTCTCTGCACTCTGCCACCCACTTCAAAAGTCAATTTTTATGTGAGCTAAAGGTTTGAATTGTTGTCCAATCAGCGCTCTCCACATATAGCACTTTTATTGTAACTAGAGCACGATTGGAGAACAATGCAATCCTTCAGCTCAAAGAAAAAATTACTTTTGAAGTGGGCGGCGGGGTGTGGGGTATTTGAATTTCATATCTATTAAAAAGCAAGTTATAGCGCATCTTTATTACAACTGATGAATTAAATTCCATATAATATATCACTAATATTCCGGATCTGATTTTAAAAAGGGAAGAGATTACCATCACTTTAAAACACATTTTCTAACCTTTTCCTATATCTCTTCACAGATCATTTACCTTCCAACCTCTCTACAAAAGCCTAACATATAATAGTGCCCTACAAGTTACTGATTTTGTACCTGCGCCCTCAAGAAATGATCATTTACAGATCAACTACATTCTCCTGTCAATCATCTCCCCCTTATAGCTGATCCTCCCTATCACTGAACCTCCAAATAGAGCAACACCCCTTATAGATCGTCCCTGCACCCCCCTACAGATAACCACCATTTATACCCTCTCCCAACTCCCAACACCCCTTATAGATCGTCCCTGCACCCCCCTCCAGATAACCACCATTTACACCCTCTCCCAACTCCCAACACCCCTTATAGATTGTCCCTGCACCCCCCTACAGATAACCACCATTTACACCCTCTCCCAACTCCCAACACCCCTTATAGATCGTCCCTGCACCCCCCTACAGATAACCACCATTTACATCCTCTCCCAACACCCCTTATAGATCGTCCCTGCACCCCCCTACAGATAACCACCATTTACACCCTCTCCCAACACTCCTTTTAGATCATAACATCTTACTAACCCTATTCATTTTCTATTAATCAGCCAGCCAGACAGTTAAAGATATGTTAAACTAAAATGCATACAAAGAGAGAAGCGCTCTACACTGAATGAACAACAGCTCAGTAGCTTGTTCTATGGTGCGTTACCAGCAGCCTCTTTTAGCCCAGTTGTGCTTTTCACAGAGGAGAACTTTCCTGAAGTATATTAATCTGATCCGGCCTAACAATGTCAGCCCAACCCGAAATACCAGGCAATTCTCCTCTGAATAAGGTACATGACAACCCCAGACGATCGTTTTTTTGCCTTCATTAGTTCTGGTCAGTGAGGTGCAGCCATATTCCTCTAAGCACACTGGGCAAAGAGTCAACGTCTGGTTTCCTTTGTTGAAAATCATATGCAGGTAGCTCCAGAGTGCAGTGCACTATGGGGAGCTAGCTGGTGAATAAGTGCTACATACATATAACCCCTTGTCATTGGCTCACAAGATGTGTTCAGCTAAGTTGTAGCAGTGCATTTTCCTTGGAAATGACTTTATTGATGCATTTAACCCTTTGCAAGTTATGCACAAGAAATAGTGCAATAATCAAAAGCTCTAACACATTAGAACATTTTCTTTTCACACTTCTATTTCCCTTTAATTATAAGTCAAGTGCAATTGATAGAGTGCACCATATTATTTTGGGCTTGGCCTCAGGCAAACAACAAACACACGACTGTTAATTGAAATTAATTTTAGCCAAGGTGAAATGTTTAACCATTTAATGCACTCAATACATAAACAACACGCCATATACATTCTATGGGAAGCGTTACTAGTGAGTTAATTTTCTTCCCATTACAAGTCATCAGATAAGTGTTAAATACTGCTTTTCCATTTAACCTGTTAATAAAGGGATAGAAAGGTCAAAATTGAGATGTGGATGAGTGCATTTCAATTTGAAATAAGCATGTTTGCAATATTCTTCCATTAGCAGAAATGCTTACAGTAGAAGTTATTACTGTATTTCTGTGGCAAACGCACATATTCTGTAAAGGCTTGTGCACTAGTATTCAAACACTACAACTTCTCAGAGAGCTGGCTGAGGTGTAAATTGCTTCTGATTATGTAATTTGTGTCAAGCTCCTGCTGACTCTATGAGAAGCTGTTTTGTTTACATACTAGTGCACAGGCCCTCACAGGATATGTGCGTATGCTGTCGAAATTAGAAATGTGCGATTCATTTCGATCGATTCCGAAATTCATCCGAATTCGTTAAATTCAGAGATTCGGATCGATTTGAATTTCCGAATTGAAATAGTGCCGAATCTACCGAATAAATCCGAATTAGTTTGGATTTATTCGGTAGATTCGGATGGCCATGGATTACACTAGTATTGTACAGTATATTAGGTTATATCACTCTGCTATGGATTACACCTAATATACAGTACATAATACTAGTCTAATACACAGCACATCCCACCTAACACATACCGAAATTCCGAATTTCCGAACCAAATCGAACCAAATCCAGCCGAATTTATTCAAATCCGAATAAATTTGAAACAAATCCGAACCGAATTGATTCAAATTTTTCCGAATTCGAATCGATCCGAACTTCGAAAAAATCCAAATCGATCCGAACCTAATTTTTTCGCCATGCACATGTCTAGTCGAAATACAGTAATAACTTCTATTATAAACATTTCTGCTAATGGAAGTTTATTGCAAAATCTAGCCCTTCATTGTTTACCTTTCAACCCCTTTAAATGTTTTGCTTGTTATTGTGCATTCAAAAATACTAAAGGTGTATAGCAAAAAAACCTCACTACTATTTGAGCTAATTTTCTTGTGATCCATCTGTTTGGTGCAAGATGAATTTTAGTGCATTCCCTTACAGAAATCTATTATCTGACGATAAAGAATGCATCTGCACTATTCAAGATGAATGTTGTAGCTCGCATTACACTATCACGTGCACAATGTATATTAATAAGTGCAAAAATGCAATTAGTAAAGATTGGGCTCCAGCAAAGTTAAGGGGAAATAAAACCCAAGATTTCTCTTTCATGATTTAGATATGGGGGCCAATTTACTTAAGCGCTGTAGCGTATCATGTCTGCCGCACATCGATGAATGCCGACAGCGTTATCATTGCACAAGCAGTTCTAGTGAACTGTTTGTGCAAAGCCCCCCCCTGCAGATTTGTGGCCAATCGCTAGCAGGGGGTGTCAATCAGCCCAATCGTATGTCCGCAGCCTCAGAGCAGGCGGACAAGTTATGAAGCAGCGGTCTTTAGACCTCTGCTTCATAACTGCCGTTTCCGGCGAACCTGAAGGCTCGCGCGGAAACAGGGGCATCAAGCTCTATTCGGAGCTTAATCATTTGGCCCCAGAGTATGCAATTTTAAACAACTTTCTAATATACTTCTAGTATCAATTTTTTTCATTCTCTTGCTATCTTTTGTTGAAAAGCAGGGATGTATGCTTAGGAGCTGGTCCATTTCTGGAGCACTATATGGCAGCAGTTTTACAAGAATATAATTCATTTGCAAGAGCATTATATGGCAGCACTATTTCCTTCCGTGTAGTGCTCCAGACGCCTACCTAAGTATTTCTTCAACACAGAATATCATTGGAACTAAGCAAATGTGATAATAGAATTAAAATGGCTCTGTCTGACTCACCAAATACATTTTATGAGTTTCATATCCCTTTAATGCTCTGTACAGCTTGCATTTTTGCACTCCACTTGTAATCTGGGACCATGTTTACTACATAGTATTTACATTAAATAAAAATAAATTATTTTTTGAATATTAACAGATAGCAAATTACAACAGCCCTTAATGGCAGGATGAACTCAGTGTGTAATCGAGGGACCATGGGTCTGACATTCAGTTCTGAGCCCACCTTGTCTGCACTTCTGTTTTTAAAACAAATCCTATAATCTCTCCAGTTTTATGACTGCAGATCTGGGATGTCTTCCAAAACAATAAATCTCTATTTAATGTAAGGCTAACCCAAGACAATATATCAATCACTGCTAAGATCAGGAGATACCAGTTACATGCAAGAAGCAATGTATAATTGTAATGTTTCATTTTCCCCCTGCAATGCCCCGTAAATGACACTTAAAGGGACAGTGTACACCAATTTACATTTAACTGCATGTAATGGACTATACAGAATAATATGCACAGATACTGATCTAAAAATCCAGTATAAAACATTTTTAAAACTTACTTAGAAGCTCCCAGTTTTGCACCGTTGATGAGGTTAGGCTGTGACACCCAGTAAAAGGGGCTGGGAAAACAAAAAGAGCAGACACTCCCCCCTTCCCTGCATTTGAAAGACAGACAACATAAACAGGAGCCAGCAGGAGTCTGTAAACGCGTGTATACATCTGGCAAAGTGGGGCTTGGTTAGGAGTCTGAAAATCAGCACAATGTTCTTAAAAAATAAGCAAACTATAGATTGTTACAAAAACACCCCAGATGGGCTATATAAATGAATCATCTACAAAACATTTATGCAAAGAAAAATCCAGTGTACAATGTCCTTTCACCCAGTGACTACCAGAGAAACTACAATATATTGCTGTGTAATGTATTTCAGAACATGTATTTATTTAATACTTTATAGATTTTTTTAGCAATCGCTAAGAGATTCTTTATGGAGATAAAAAAACGCAATAAGAAAATGTTCTAATGCATTAGATTGTGCTCTTGTTTGCATTTAACTATGTGTTTAACCCTGCAAAGTTAGCTCTGGAGTAGGAGTGCACTACTGGTCTACAGCTTAACACAGCCAGTGAGCAAATCAAAAGGGGCATACATAGGTAACCACCAATCCCCCACGTGTTCATTTCAGGAAGGGAAGTGCATTCCCTCTCTAAAACTGGCTTTTACTATGTGTTTAATCTATTTGTTGAGGTTAAATTGCTGCACTTTTCTGTCCCATTAATAAAGTATGAATCCTTTATAGTATGTTTGATGACCACCTTTGCCTTTCGTTTGTTCAGAGGTTCCAGGCACAACAAAAAACACAGATTACCTCAGATCAGATGTAGTTCTAGACCAGTGATGGCGTACCTTGGCACTCCAGATGTTTCAGAACTACATTTCCCATGATGCTTAGGCACGCTGAAGTCCAGTAGAGCATCATGGGAAAGGTAGTTCTGAAACATCTGGAGTGCCAAGGTTTGACATAACTGTTCTAGACTATTACAATTAGTGGTGCAAATGGCTGACCACCAAACCAAATGTCAAATGTAGGTACTGGTGGGGGAAAACATTATGTTCTACACCTCATCCTCCCTCCCTTACCTCTCATCTTGCTCTGGGTAGAGCACTGGACATAAAAAGAAATCACTTACCTTGCAAATTCAGGGTGGCTGGTACTTCTGATGTTCTAAAGCACAATAGTAAAGAAGGTAGCTACATAGAAACCTAAGATCTGCTGCTGACTTAAAATATCAAATTTGCTTTGTTCCCATGATATTCATTGCTGAAGAGATACCTAGGTAGACCTAGGACCCTAGATTGGACCCTCTCTCCCCATTTGATCCCTGTAATAGTTTTTTTTATATATATATATACCACCCATTAGAAAAATAATATCCAGTACACGTCCAGGTAGAGGAACGATCCCAACTCCAGATTAAAAGTGGTCAAAAAATCTTTATTAGATATTCCATAGGATAAAACTCAGCAAGAGTAAGTTAAAAAACAGTCTGACCGGTTTCGGCACACCATGGCCGTAGTCATAAACGTATAGCAGGTGATATTGTGAACACCTTTTATACCTGTTGGCGACTCCCACTAATGGGGGTGGATTACAAAAACAGTTAAAAACAAACTTAACTCAGTATTTTCAATGGGATGAACAAAATGGTAAACTCAAACAACCAAAAACATTACATTGAATGACAGATAATATTATATAAATAACAACAAACTTCTCTGTGTTTGAACAAAGCACATAACACATGTTCATTTTACGTTGTTGATATATACTATTATATTTATACATCAAAATCAATGCTGTCAGGTATGAGAATATTACTAGACCTATTCAATGAATATATTCAATATGCAAGAATAAAGACCTAATTATGGTATATATGTGCCCATGTATCCCCATGAACATAGCATGCCAATTAGCTAATAACTAAGGTCCTAACCTAAGTGACCTAAGTAAATAAACCATAAACAAAATACATAACTAATGTTAATTTTATGTTGTTAGTATACTCTGTTTTGTGTTTATACACCAATGTAAATTAATGTCTAGGTTGACAATGTTACTAGACATATTCAGTGTTTCTGTACATCTTTACATTTTATTAAGTATATTCGAGAAGCCAGAATAAAATCTTAATCATGGTTTATAGGTACTTATAGATCACCATAAAATAGCAAGACACTAAGCTTATGAATGTGGCCCAATCCAAAATGACCATAGTTGATAGGCCCTTATAGTATGAGTCTGTTATCCAAATACCCCAGAGTAAAAATAAAATAACACTTAGTAAAGTGGGATTAGGGGGAGGTAGTAGTAGATTTTAATTTAAATATCCTATCTATGCCAATAGTTGATGATATCAAATTCTGAGTTGAAACCTCCAGGTAGCAGGCTACCAAGCTTATGTTTCCAGTATATTTCCTGTCTAGAAAGGATTTGTAATTTGTCTCCACCCCTTGGGGGCCTGGAGATAAGCTCGATAGCCTGCCACCTGAAGGTTCCAACATCACCAAAGTGAACTTCCAAAAAATGTTTAGAAAGAGCAGAAACCGCTCTTTCTTGTGTCACATAAGATAGATGTTCTCTGATTATTTTGCCTACTGGCCTAGTGGTTCTACCTACGTATTGTTTATTGCATAGTGTGCATTCAATCAAATATATGACATATTTGCTGCCACACTTAATGCAACCCTTTGTATCAAAACTTTCAAACGTTTGCGTTGAAATGAAGGTCTTAGAAATATGCATATGATCACATGATTTGCATGTTCTTTTACCGCACTTGTAGGTACCCTTAACCTGTAGCCATGAGCTGCCACTATCCTTTTTGTGTAGCAAACTTGGAGAGAGTAAGTTCCCTAAAGTTAAATTTCGTTTATAGACAAAGTTACAACCATCACTTATAAGTTCATGTAGAACCTTATCTCCACGAAGGATGGGTAAATTCCTATTTATCACTTGACAGACTTGGTGATATTGATTTGAGAATGCCGTGACCAAAGTAGGCTTAGTTTTGTTTGGTGACTGGAACTTCGTAGTTCTATCTCTAGGATGTTCAGAGAGACAACTTTTGTCCATAGAAGATACTTCCTGAAACACTTTATTTACCAAATTCTTAGGGTAACCCCTATCTTTCCATCTATATTTGAGGTCCTTACTCTCTTCAAGGAAATCCACATCCCGGCTACAGTTCCGCTTAATACGCATGAACTGGCCCTTCGCTATGCCTTTAAACACGTGCCTTGGATGGCTACTTCGGGCATGCAGGAGTGTATTCCCGGAGATGGGTTTCCTATAGAGACACATTTCTTGACTCACGGTTAAATGTGAGTGTTATATCCAGATAGTTGATTTTGGTTTGGTTCCACTCAAAAGTGAATTTCAAGCCTATATTGTTCTGGTTGAACACTTCAATCACATTTTTAGCTTGAGAGTAAGAAGCAGACCAAATAACCAGCAAATCATCGATGAATCTTAAATATTTGACAATATACTGGGTATTTTCAATTCTACCTCCAAAAACATGGAACCGCTCCCACCAACCCATGAATAGGTTCACGTAGGAGGGGGCAAATTTAGCCCCCATAACGGTTCCACGTCTCTGGAGATAGAACCCATCCTCAAACATAAAGAAGTTGTGTTGGAGTAGAAAACGAACCGCTCTCAACACAAAATCCCTGTGTTCCTGTGACAGGTCAGACCCTCTGTCCAGAAAGTATGACACTGCTTGTAATCCATATTTGTGTGGTATAGAAGAATATAGGGATACAACATCAATTGTTAGCCAACTATATCCTGGTTCCCAAACGGTGTCCTCCATCCTGGACAGTACATGTGCTGTATCCCTCACAAAACTGGGTAGTCTCTGGACCAAAGGTTGGAGAAACTGATCAACCCACTTGGATAGTGGCTCAAGTAGGGATCCAATTCCAGCCACTATTGGTCTACCTTGTACATTGATTACACTCTTATGGACCTTCGGCAGGTGGTGGAAGATGGGCATAATAGGATTTTCCACCATTAAACAATCAAACGTTTCTCTATCAACAATGCCCACCTCCACTCCATCATCCAAAAGGTCTTTCAGTATAACCTTATACTGAATGGTGGGATCCCTAGGTAATTTCGTAAAAAAAACGCTGATTGCTTTAACAAGTGCTTATGTGTTTAATTAAAAGCTCCCATACCTCCCTCATGCCGCAAGTTGCAAAGGTAACGACCTCCCCTAGTACATGAGGATCTTCTGTCTTTTAGTACTTCTGGTTCTTATTGTTATATACCACCCATGTTCATAGCGCTGCTTACCTGTTGGCGAATACCTGATAATAAAAAAAAATGATAATAAAGTAGGCACCTGGAGCACTACATGACAGGAAATATTGCTGCCACCTAGTGTTCTTTCAAATAGATAACATTCTTGCAAAACTGCTGCCATATAGTGCTCCAGAAATGGTCTGGCTCCTAATCATACGTCCCTGCTTTTCAACAAAAGACACCAAAAGAAAAATTGATAATAGAAGTACATTAAAAAGTTGTTTAAAAATCACATTCTCTATCTGAATCATGAAAAAAAAAATGTTGAATTTCATATCCCTTTAATAGAGACATAGTAGATGTATTATTTATCTGTAAGTAATACAGTTAGCTTAGGATATATAAAAACACAAATAATGTAATCAGAGAGTGATGACATGATTCAGTTAAAAAATGCAATGTTCCAATTTATTTCTGTTATCAAATGTGCTTTGTTCTCTTGGTATCCTTTGTTGATAAGCATACCTATGTAGGAGCAGGAGCTGGGAACCAGCTGCTCATTGCTGGTTGTACATAGATGCGTCTTATCATTTGCTTAGGAGCAGCAATACACTCATGTGAGCCAATGACAAAAGGCATATACGTATAGGCACCAATAAACAGCTAGCTCCCAGTAGTGAGCCTACCTAGGTATGCTTTTCAATAAAGGTTACCAAGAAAACAAAGCAAATTTGTTAATAAAAGTAAATTGGAAAGTTGTTTTAAGTACAAGCTCTCTCTGAATGGTGAATGTGTAATTTTGAATTTACTGCTCTTTTTAACCATATAGCTACCAGCATTTATGCACTTACTCATTCTCTTACTCAACAAAAAGTACAGGTTTTATAAAGTACAAAAGAATGTATGTATAACATCTGAAGTCTAGTAAACATACTGCCATTGGAGTGAATGAACAGGAAGCGCTCTTCTTTCACTAGTCTGAAAATTGGCATAGAAGGGGGTACCTCACCACTGCTATTGTCTATAATGTACTATGTATTTGTCGAAACCTCCTGATTGGTTTAACTAAAACTAAGTGGAACAGAAGTGAACAAAAATAAGCTTCAGAATAAAAAAAATGTTTTCTAGACTTCATGCAATTTATATTTATTTAAAAAAAATAACCTAAACTGCTTTAAAATGTAATCTTTTAAATGCACTGCAGATATCTTGGAGTTTTAGCAGTAATGTCACAACAAGAGGAATAAATATGGCTGTAGTTTTGTTTTCTCGGATTAGGGACAGATACACTGTGTTTAGTATAATATTAAAGCTTGTTGCTATATAATTCAGATTTCTGTTGCTATAGAATAGTGTAACAACCTACACATTTTAAAATCATTGGCCTAGATTACGAGTTGTGCGTTAGCCTTAAAAAGCAGTGTTAAGAGGTCCTAACGCTGCTTTTTAATGCCCGCTGGTATTACGAGTCTTGCAGGTACAGGTGTACCGCTCACTTTTTTGGCCAGACTCAGAAATACCACAAATCCACTTACGTCAATTGCGTATCCTATATTTTCAATGGGACTTGCATAGCGCCGGTATTACGAGTCTGACCAAAAGTGAGCGGTAGACCCTCTCCTGTCAAGACTGGTACCGCATTTTAAAGTCAGTAGTTAAGAGTTTTACACTACAACGCCGTAGCATAAAACTATTAACTAAAGTGCTAAAAAGTACACTAACACCCATAAACTACCTATTAACCCTTAAACCGAGGCCCCCCCACATCGCAAACACTAAAATAAAATTCTTAACCCCTAATCTGCCGAACCGGACATCGCCGCCACTATAATAAACATATTAACCCCTAAACCGCCGCACTCCCGCATCGCAAACACTAGTTAAATATTATTAACCCCTAATCTGCCGTCCCTAAAATCGCCGCCACCTACCTACATTCATTAACCCCTAATCTGCCGTCCCCAACGTCGCCGCCACTATAATAAAGTTATTAACCCCTAAACCTAAGTCTAACCCTAACCCTAACACCCCCTAACTTAAATATAAATTAAATAAATCTAAATAAAATTACTACAATTAACTAAATAATTCCTATTTAAAACTAAATACCTATAAAATAAACCCTAAGCTAGCTACAATATAACTAATAGTTACATTGTAGCTAGCTAAGGGTTTATTTTTATTTTACAGGCAACTTTGTATTTATTTTAACTAAGTACAATAGTTATTAAATAGTTATTAACTATTTAATAACTACCTAGTTAAAATAAAGAAACATTTACCTGTAAAATAAAGCCTAACCTAAGTTACAATTACACCTAACACTACACTATAATTAAATTAATTGCCTAAATTAAATACAATTAATTACAATTAAATAAAATTATCTAAAGTATGAAAAAAAAACATTAAATTACAGAAAATAATAAAGAAATTACAAGATTTTTAAACTAATTACACCTACTCTAATCCCCCTAACAAAATAAAAAAGCCCCCCAAAATAAAAAAAATACCCTACACTAAATTACAAATAGCCCTTAAAAGGGCCTTTTGTGGGGGTATTGCCCCAAAGTAATCAGCTCTTTTACCTGAAAAAAGTACAAATCCCCCCAAACCCACCACCCACACAACCAACCCTACTCTAAAACCCACCCAATCCCCCCTTAAAAAAAACTAACACTAGCCCTTTGAAGATCACCCTACCGTGAGAAGTCTTCACTTCACTTCCAATCAGCCAATAGGATTGAGCTGGCATTCTATTGGCTGTTCCATTCAGCCAATAGAATGCCAGTTCAATCCTATTGGCTGATTGCATCAGGGGGTTAGTGTTACATTTTTTTAAGGGGGGATTGAGTGGGTTTTAGAGTAGGGTTGGTTGTGTGGGTGGTGGGTTTTAATGTTGGGGTGGTATTTGTACTTTTTTTTAATAGGTAAAAGAGCTGATTACTTTGGAGCAATGCCCCGCAAAAGGCCCCTTTAAGGGCTATTTGTAATTTAGTGTAGGGTAGGGATTTTTTTATTTTGGGGAGCTTTTTTATTTTGTTAGGGGGATTAGAATAGGTGTAATTAGTTTAAAAATCTTGTAATTTCTTTATTATTTTCTGTAATTTAGTGGGGGGGGGGGTTTCGTACTTTAGATAATTTTATTTAATTGTAATTAATTTTATTTAATTTAGGGAATTAATTTCATTATAGTGTAGTGTTAGGTGTAATTGTAACTTAGGTTAGGTCTTATTTTACAGGTAAATTTGTCTTTATTTTAACTAGGTAGTTATTAAATAGTTAATAACTATTTAATAACTATTGTACCTAATTAAAATAAATACAAAGTTGCCTGTAAAATAAAAATAAACCCTAAGCTAGCTACAATGTAACTATTAGTTATATTGTAGCTAGCTTATGGTTTATTTTATATGTAAGTATTTAGTTTTAAATAGGATTTAGTTAATTGTAGTAATTTTATTTAGATTTAGTTTAATTATATTTAAGTTAGGGGGTGTTAGGGTTAGGGTTAGACTTAGGTTTAGGGGTTAATAACTTTATTATAGTGGCGGCGACGTTGGGGGCGGCAGATTAGGGGTTAATAAGTGTAGGTAGGTTGCGGCGACATAGGGGGCAGCAGATTAGGGGTTAATAAATAAAATGTAGGTGTCGGGGATGTTGGGGGTGGCAGATTAGGGGTTAATAATATAATGCAGGTGTTGGCGATGTCGGGGGCGGCAGATTAGGGGTTAATAAGTGTAAGATTAATGGTGTTTAGACTCGGGGTTCATGTTAGGGTGTTAGGTGTAGACATAAAATGTGTTTCCCCATAGGAATCAATGGGGCTGCGTTAGGAGCTTTACGCTGCTTTTTTGCAGGTGTTAGGTTTTTTTTCAGCCGGCTCTCCCCCATTGATTCTTATGGGGAAATCGTGCACAAGCACGTTTTACCAGCTCACCGCTAACGTAAGCAGCGCTGGTATTGAGGTGAGATGTGGAGCTAAATTTTGCTCTACGCTCACTTTTTTGCGGCTAACGCCGGGTTTGTAAAAACCCGTAATACCAGCGTTGTCTGTAAGTGAGCGGTGAGCATAAACTGCTTGTTAGCACCGCACAGCCTCTAACGCAAAACTCGTAATCTAGGCGATTGTTTTTTTCAATAGTCAGACTCAAGCCCATCACATGTTTTATTTTGAAGAGTCAATCTGAACATTTACTGGAGTAGAGAAGGTTTTGCCACTGTCATTTTGTTAGCAAAGCTTGCATTGTTTTGCAGTTTGTTATCTGCTAAGGCTAGTTATGGAAAGGTTATGTAGCAGGATAAGCCTTGAGAAGCCTGCAGTGTGCATCTCTATATCTGAACATTAGAAAACTCACAATATGAAAATAAATAATGAAACTATATTGCAAAGTTTTTTTGTTGTTTTTTTTACTGTGCATAGGTAAAGACATTTCAAATTCAAGGTGTTTATTCTAATTGTTAATATATCCATTAAATCTATATATTCATTTCCAGAAAAACTTAAAAATAATTTATTTTCATGTACAAAAATATGCAATTCTCTACAAAAAAAAAGTATTGCATTATAGTTATCGGATAAACCTCTTGAAATCTAACAATTTAACATTTTGGGCCAGATTACAAATAAGGAGCTATTTAATGCTTCCACTCGAGTGTTAACTGGGCTAGAAGTAGGCGTTTTGTGCACGTTGGGTAGCACTCATATTACAAGTTGAAAGTAAACTGTTTTAGCTTGCGTGCTAACCTGACACGCTCAAACCCGATCGCATATTCTCACATGAAATTATGTAATAATGTAAAATATATATATATATATATATACATTCACACACACACGATTATATATAGGTATAGATATATACAGATGCAAAGATGATGCACTCTCCGGATTTTCACAATTCAGTGTCAAATTTATTAGATGATGTTTCAGATCTACATTAGACCTTTCATCAGATCAAAATTCACCATTTCATCATTTGATCTGATGAAAGGTCTAATGTAGATCTGAAAAGTCATCTAATAAATTTGACACTGAATTGTGAAAATCCTGAGAGGGCATCATCTTTGTATCTACTATTGATTTCAATGCTGCACCCAGGTGGCTGACCCAGGAGGGAGGATTCGTTTTTTTTCTACAGCTTTTATATATATATATTTAAAAAAAATTTTTTTTAAATACTTAGAACATATTCCCCTATATGCAGAACATTGGAATGTGAAATATTTACAGTACATACATAGTTAAAACCTTTATTAAATATGATTATTGCATAAATATGATTTTACATGTTATCATCTACTTAACTGCAAAGGGCTCCAATGCACTTATATATGTCATATCTATTTATGTATTTATATGTGTGTGTATGTCTGTAAATACATATATACACATATAAATACATAAATACATATATATACATATAAATACATAAATACATTCATACATATATATATATACAAACATATACATCTTTAGACATGTATATGTATGTACTGTATCTATATGTTAAAGCCCTTTTGTCTGCTTTTTTTTTTTTTTTGTAACACCTGAGACCTCATATCTTTAAACCCTTAGAACTTTTTGTGCAATATTTTTTGTAATAATTTGTAATAGATGGTGTTATTATGAGTGTAACTGTACTTTGTAATGTATTTTTTTTTATGTATTGTTTATGTGAAGTCGCACTAGAACGATGCCCATTAACTTAAGCAATCGCATTTACTTTCATCTTTTAATACAAGCGAAAAACCCTATTGCGTTCAAACACCTGCAATAAACCCCTTAATGCTTACGCATAACGTTAGCACTCCACTCATACTCTAGCCCTTTATTGAGAAATCAATTTGGAGTAGAATGGCCACATAAGACTTATACAAAACAATAACTCAATTGCCTTTCTCAAGACATTTGCCCCATCTTATATAGAAATTATAACTTCTGGATACTTTATGAGAATATTCTCTTTTTTTTTCAAAATCTTTTATGCTAAGGCAATTTTTAATAGAAATGCCCCCGCACCTTCAGCAAGCTAC
>NC_069506.1:34951238-35006238 GCF_027579735.1 Bombina bombina
GTATATGCTTTGTTAAAGCACAGGCATAAATAGCCTATAGATAAACAGGCTGTACCTCACATAGATACATGTATATCTTTGAGAAAACGGTTCTGTTTATTTCTTTCTACCTTAGAGCCAGATGTTGCATCCGATAGACAAGATTTGAAGAATTTTCTTATACAAGACAAACGACTCCCCCTGCTGTCTGATCATTGTACTGCATGCTCCTTATAGGGGCACTAAATGTCCTTTTTATATGCATAAGAAATGTATTATGGCATTAAAAATTATCTGCATACAAAATAAAAATAGCTGAGAGAAAGTTTGCATTGTTCTGTAGTCCAGAGATGCACCCCTATATAAGTAATCTGTGTGTTATTTATTTTATTTTCTACAGCCTTTGAGTTAAAGATTGAAATCACTATGCAGCAAGTAGGAAACCCAGGGCTTTGATTTCTACAAAATATACACCAGTCTCTCTGGGTCAGTGTAAAATAAATACACTTTTCTAATTTATGCCGTAGCAAAAGCAAGCAAAATAAATAATGCTCACACATTGAAAAGATTTTCATTATACATCATTAAACATATTTCAGCCAGGGGCTATATTTTGAGTTAAATGCCCCTTTAAGATAAAAAAAAAAATCATAAAAGTTTTTTTTTTTAACTAATATAGAAGTATTTTTCCAACTGATTTTGACATTAATGTATGAAAGATACTAGTTGCAAAACTGCATAAATATAGTAAAATAATTAAAAAATATCTGTGATATGCAGTATGTTTTCTGGAGAATTAATTAAATTTGCATGAGACTGATATGTTTGTTTATATATATATATATATATATATATATATATATATGTGTGTGTGTGTGTGTGTGTGTGTGTGTTTGTGTTTGTTTAGTATATATCTTGACTTATGCACTGAATTGCACAGTGCTGCATTCAACAATATTAATACAAATAATACATTACTTTTGTAAGGAAAATGTGCATTGTTTTGCAGTACGGAGGCATAAACCTTGAAAAGCATCTTGAGTAAGGTTATATTTTCCTAATAGAGGTTCCATGATAGGTTTAAATCATTTTAATATAAAAAAGAATAAAATCATCAAAGCAACGCGTTTTATGGCTTTGTGAAAGTTCAGCAAACTAAGATCTTGATTTGCACTTTCACAAGAAGAAATCTGACTCTGAAAAGAGCTGAATGGCGATGGTGGCTGACATATTCGTCTTCATTTTGCAGCTGAAATAGACTAACATACATCCCTAGTAGTATCTGTCAATGGTAGAAATGCCAACTAATTAAATTCTAGAAAAGATAAGTAAAGTTAGCATCTATGAATTTTTGCAGTGTATAACCCACAAGTATACCTTCATACTCAATCTTGCCATTTACACTTATCTGTGTATGGGACTTCTGATATTTGGTGGGGACATTCTATAATAGTCCAGTTGAGGTTGCCTTATGTTACCTATAATCTAATGCTATGGATTATGCTGCTGACTTTATCTCAAATCCGGCGGAGAAAGTCTTCTTCCAGGCAGGTCTATCATCTTCATCCACAGCGAAGGCGGCGCGGAGGTCCGGAGCGGTCTTCTCTGAAGTGGTGATCCCCTGCGTCATCAGCGGCGGTGGCGCACTTTGGCGAAGGTGTGGAGGTTCCTCTTCATGCGATTTTCTGCCGCACACTAAAGATTGAATTCAAGGTACCCTATATTTATTAGGGTACCCTGAATTCCTATTGGCTGAAATTTTCTAAATCAGCCAATAGGATAAGAGCTACTGAAATCTTATTGGCTGATTTGAACAGTCAATATGATTTCAGTAGCTCTAATCCTATTGGCTGTTTTGAAAAATTCAGCCAATAGTAATGCAAGGTACCCCAAATTGATTGCAGTACCTTGCATTCAATATTTATTATACCACGGACATTGGATGAAGAGGAGTCTCCATGCCGCCGAGGACCACCACCACCGCCGAGGATGACCGACGCCGCCACATTTGACCACCACCGAGGATGACTACATCTGGGAAGACCTTCTCTGCCGGACTTCTGAAACTGTGAGTACCTATTTGGGGCTTTAGTGTTAGGTTTTCTTTTTAATTTTTTTGGGGGGGGGAATTTGTTTTTTTAGATTAGGGGTTTTTCTTGGGAAAATTGCAAAAGAGCTCAATGCCCTTTTAAATTATATTTAATTTAGGGGGGTGTTAGGGTTAGGATTAGACTTAGCTTTAGGGGTTAATACATTTATTAGAGTAGCGGCGAGGTCCGATCGCCAGATTAGGGGCTAATAAGTGTAGGTAAGGTAGCGGCGACGTTGAGGGGGGCAGATTAGGGGTTAATAAATATTATGTAGGTGTCAGCGATGTTAGGGGCAGCAGATTAGGGGTTCATAGGGATAATGTAGGTGGCGGCGGTGTGCGGTCGGCAGATTAGGGGTTAAAAATATTTATTATAGTGGCGGCGATGTGGGGGGACCTCGGTTTAGGGGTACATAGGTAGTTTATGGGTGTTAGTGTACTTTAGAGCACAGTAGTTAAGAGCTTTATAACCCGGCGTTAGCCCATAAAGCTCTTAACTACTGACTTTTTTCTGCGGCTGGAGTCTTGTCGGTAGAGGGTCTACTGCTCACTTCAGCCAAGACTCTAAATTACCGGTGTTAGGAAGATCCCATTGAAAAGATAGGATACGCAATTGGCGTAAGGGGATCTGCGGTATGGAAAAGTCGAGGCTTGAAAGTGAGCGTTAGACCCTTTCCTGGCTGACTCTAAATACCAGCGGGTGGCCAAAAGCAGCGTTAGGACCCCTTAACGCTGCTTTTGACGGCTACCGTAGAACTCTAAATCTAGGCGTTTGTTCTTCAACCATTACCCATTAAAGCCCCAGAGAAAATGTGGAGATTACCTTCCTACCTATATAGTAACGTAAATTTTCGTCAGCACCTTAAATCTTCCTGGATGCATTACGCATCAGATAATGCCCAACACAAAAGCAAACCTGATCTGTTCTGGCATGTCTCAAAGGCAGTGATGAGGGGACATATTACATCTTTTACAGCACATTATAATAGAAACATTAAAAAAGTTGATAACAAATTCCTCTCTAAGCTCACAGAAGCATATAACAATTATCTCTCTGATCCCAGACCTTTATCTAAAAAAGTGTTATCATAAATGTTAAAGGTGCCTATAAACACATAGGTAAAATTGTTACCCAGAAATAAGTGAAGATATAAATCATAAAATATTATGAGAAATATAGTATAGAAATGATGGTAATCATATACCAAGACAAAATGAAACTACCTATAAACGTGTAAAATATTAGATACACATATACAAATAATACAGTGTCAAAACGTTCATCTGCAAAGCAAAAAAAGGTGGTAATCAAACCATAATTTAAGTCCTCCAAGTGAATATATCAATGGAAAGGGTCCTTGGTGGTAAAAGGTGGGAGAAAATTAATTGGATCTCCAATTAATGTGGAAAAAATGGCAGCAATAACTCCTTCAGATGTTGTTAGACAAACAAGCAGGAATCTGTAGACAATGATAAAAGAAGAGAAGAAGGTGCCACAATAGTGCTTTATCAAAGAGCGTATGACTTTCACACGCAAGATAAATACACACTTACAAGATCCCAAGCACTTGAGAAGTGCCACAGATGCGGTCTGAACTCTTACAGCTGTTCAGCAGGCTGTCCTTTCGTATGAAATCCAACGCCAAAACCTCTATTCCCTTCAAAGGTGGCTGGTCTTCAAACGGTGCAAATATAAAGAACAAGTATGTTACAAGTTCTTACAGGATCGTGGAGGAAATAAAGCTCGTGATGGCTCAGATAAAATCAACTGCAATTTATTGTTGATACATTAAAAACACAACGCATTTCCCGGTCTCCTGACCGTTTCATCAGGTGTATACATAGAGTAAAACATCACAGCTTATAATGGTCTATCGGCGTCTCTCATTAGTTAGTGCGCTTGCGTGTAAACATCTGTGACCAATCAAATAACAAAACCAACCGGCAAGCACCGGATAGGACAAAACCGGAGGTATGTATTTAGATTTGTACCATACAGGTCGTATTCAGCAAAATCATAATAGAACAAATATATACAACAGAGATCTATACATGCTTGAATAATATAAAACAGAGTGTCATAATAATCTATATACGTCTCTCTCATTAGTCAGTGCGCTCGCGTGTAAACATCTGTGACCAATCGAATAACAGAGACCACCGGCAAGCGCCGGATAGGGCAAAAAGGAAGGTGTGTATTCAGATTTGTACCACATGTTAAAGCGCATGCGTGACTAAAACTCTGTTACAATTTTGTACAAATCATAATCAGCGGAGACATAATAGAACAAATATATACAACAAATATCTGTACATGCTTCAATGATAAACAACAAAGGTTGTATAAATAGTTAATATTCACATAAGTATTCATTCTGATCACGGATAGAAACCGTGTAAAAAACAGATGTAAATACCTATCGATAACCAAGTCTCAAAATAGAAACATTATTGCCGAATCCCTATATTAACAGAGTATGTGTTTAGCAATAAATGCTACAGAAAACAAATATTAACCCGTAGCCTGACTTATATTGCTATCGCATTAGCACAGCATTGAAAAATAACTTATAAAACATAATTTAAGAAAATAGCGCGGTAAGACATATAACACCGTATGAGCCTAACATATCATACATATTGTAAAAACCAAAAACCATATGATACAATATTATTCAATATTGAAAGTACATATGTACATATATAAAAAAAAATATTATTTAATAAATGTACATATATAAAAACAATTAGTTAATAAATGTACCTACTAATAAATTTGGTAATAAATCAACAATAAAATATATATATATATATATATATATATATACACATAGAACTGTATATTAAAAGTGTATTAACTTCATATTATGATAAAAGATACCAAATCATAATCTTAAATATTCATATACTAATGTGGCAAAAAAATACCTTCTTACCCAACAAAATAACAACTTTGATATTCATAGACTTTAGGCATGGCAATAAGTCAGGCGAACTTCTAGCAAATTTAGTTAAATCATACAGTCCTAAATCTTATATAATGGCCATTAATTCTCAATCTCACGTAACATCAGAAACCAGTGAAATCAGGGCAGAATTTGTAAAATACTACACCTCTTTATATAATAGTCAAAGGGTTAACTTAGAAGCAAAACAACGGTTCTGGGACTCAATACAGATACCCAAATTATCTGATGAGCAAAAATCATTACTTAATGCCAATATACATACATGTGAGGTAATTAATGCCATACGCAATGCCAAATTGTGGAAGGCTGTGGGTCTGGATGGATTTCCGTCAGGATTTTTTAAGCTCTTAAGTGATGACGTTGCGCCCACCCTATCCTCGCTCTATACTGCTTACCTGGAAGGAGCTGCACAAGTAGATAATAGATTCACAGAAGCCAACATTTGTCTCTTACTCAAACCTGATAGGGATCCCACCCATACATGCTCATACCGCCCAATATCGCTATTAAATGGGGATTACAAGTTATTAGCCAAAATACTAGCAGACTGGTTAGCACAGGTTTTACCGTCCATCGTTTACTCTGACCAAACGGGATTTGTCAAAGGCCGTTCATCTGTAACCAATATTAGGAAAACATTAGTGATCACATCCCATTACTGGTACAACACACATTCTCCACAACCCTCTACACTACAAGATGCGTGCCTTGTAGCATTAGACACGGAAAAGGCATTTGATAGGATAGAGTGGGATCACTTACACACATCGCTTGCAAAATTCGGCATAACCGGTAGCTTTTCAGAATTCCTTCAAAGGCTATATAGTGCTCCTAAAGCATCCTTACTAATCAATGGAGGGCGCTCTTCTTCTTTTGAGTTACAGAGGGGTACAACACAGGAGTGTCCCCTCTTACCTTAATTGGTTGACCTAGCCATAGAGCCTTTGGCATGTTACATCAGGCAGAATTGTGAGGGACTAAAGCTGTTAGATCACACACATTTGTCATTATACGCTGATGACTTGCTATTATTCGTAGGTAATCCCAATACTAACTTAAAGTAACTCTTAAATGTAATTGATAGTTTCAGGGCTTTTTCAGGCTATAAAATCAACATCGACGAGTCTGAGGTTACTTGGCTACAGAACAAACAAAATATCACACTGCTAAATATGGGACTTAAGATCACAGATGGATCATTTAAATATCTGGGCATACAGCTCCATGTAAACCCTAATACATTTTACCACCTCAATCTAAAGGAAACTGTCAAAAATATTAAACTTCTACTTTTGGGTTGGGCAAAACTTCCAATTTCTCTCTCGGGCAAGGTTCACCTTTTCAAAATGGTTGCACTACCTAAACTTTTATACCCTCTGCAGATGTTGCCACTTTTTCTAACTAAGCAAGACACTACTTCTCTGCAGTCTGCTTTGGGACAGTTTATATGGAGGGGGAAGAAACACTAGATAGGGAAAACCTTCTTAACAATGCCATTGTGTAGGGGTGGGCTTCGCCTTCCAAACATTATGTGGTATAATTGGGCAATTCTAAGAAAATTAACACTGGATTGGCTAGTTGGAAACGACCACTTTACTGTCCCTATTTTGGAGACGCGCCTTATTGCCCCAATACATCTAGCATTTATTCCCCATGCGGACCTATCCTCTTTACCAACATACATACAGAACCACATTCTATATAAAGACCCTCTGAGGGCATGGGCCAAATTGTGTAGAACATGGGGAGTGCAGAATTCTGTAAGTAGATAATTACCAATCCAAGTTAATTTGCTTTTTTACCTGGATATGGCAACAAAGACATCTTACCACACTCAAACAACTCTTTAACCCTTTAATGCTGGAAGTCATACCCTTTTCAAGAATTGCAAAGCTCTTATGGTCTCCCTAACACCCACAGATTTGCATACTTTCAGTGCAGACATTACATCAACAAACTAAAATCAGATGGCTTGCTCACTAGGGAACTAACTAATATTGACAGGTTATGTACATTAGCAAAGCAGGGATCATGCAAAATTACAAATACATATAATCTTATACTTCAACACTTTGAAGATTCTGCTACACAGAAGATACTATCCAAATGGCTCAATTATGAAAACCTTAAATTGGACGAGGAACTGATCAATGTTAGTTTTAACAAGATACAGGCCATAACTATTTCAGCACATTTAAGAAAGTCCCATTTGAAATTCCTACAACAAGCCTATATTACTCCTGGTCTCCGCTCTAAATGGGTACCAGGGGCAAAAAAACATATGTAAATGTAGCTTTGCCTCGCCAGACTATAGAAATAGTATCTATATCTTAAATGAGAATCTTAAGGGTAACTGATGTTTCTCTGAAGCGATACCTAACTAAGCCTTATTCACGTATGAGTGTTTGGTTGTTTGGGTCTCCCCCCCCCTCCCCACTTCTTTCCTTTTATCCCCTTCCTGCGGGCGCTGGTCTGTGGAGGGTGATCTGGAGGCACTCTGGGTAAGTTAATTTATATATTGTTTGTAAGGTTTTGTCTTATGTTTTTGTTTTTTCTTTTGCATAAATTCTGGAAAAAATAGATTCAGATCACTTCATGATAAACATTTTGTCCTCATACCTACATGGACTATATTGATTATGAAACACAAGACTTTCGTACTTATTGATATATGCACTGACTCCGGCCTTGTGAAAATAACAAAGCATTTGTATCATTTAATTCAGGTTTGTTGTGTGTAATGGAACTTATTACTACAAATAAAGATCTAAAATGAACAGACAATGGGGCATCACACATCATATTACTTGTGAGATATGGATCAAAATGGAACACTTTTGCAACATTACTCACATGGATTCCAAATAGTATAGGCAGGGTGAGTGTCATTTTACCAGCCTCCATTTTTCTGGTGTTGGAATCCATGTGTGAGTATTTATATCTCACGTGATTTGATTTGTTATGCACCCCTCTGCACTTATTCAAAGATAGACGTACTCATAGTTTATGTTCAGGCATGCTTTTTCATTAAACAGTGCTTCTAGCTATCCAGCTCATTTTACCATAGAGTTTTACTATAGAGTGGCTAGAGCGCCTTCTACAGGTGGATTGTATAAAATTGCTATACACACAGCTGCAGGCATGTAGTGCTCAAAACACATGAACACTCCTGAGCATACCTCAGTATGCTCTCCAGTAATAAGTATAATACTATCAATATGTCGTGATTACTTACGATCACATTAGAGACACACTGAGTGGTTGTGACTTCTATAGTATTTTTATGGTTGAAGGAAAACTTTTTGTGAGTAGCCTTAAAGGGTTGTTGGTCATTGTTATAAATGTTCTTAACAATTGCGGCTCGGTGAGTTTAAGAGCAAACACTACTTACTTCTTTTTAGAGGGTGTACATTGTTGGACACTTCTTCATGAGACTTATTTTCCTTTGGACACTAAGAAGATTGATCATAATTGGACATTTTTTTCTATAGCTGTATGTATATTATTATCATTATTGCCATTTGCCGTATTAAATTATTGCCAACATTTTTCTTTCATGATTTAGACAGAGCATACAATTTTAAACAACTTTCCAATTTACTTCTATTTTTTAATTTGCTTCCGTTTCTTGTTATCCTTTGCTGAAAGGTTTATCTCGGTAAGCTCAGGAGCAGCAAAGAACCTAGGTTCTAGCTGCTGATTGGTGGCTACATATATATTCTGATTGTTATTGGCTCACCTATGTCTTCAGTTAGAAACCAGTAGTGTATTGCTGCTCCTTCAACAAATGATACCAAGAGAATGAAACAAATTAGATAATAGAAGTAAATTAGAAAGTTGTTAATTATATTCTCTATCTGAATCATGAAAGAACATATTTAGGTTTTATGTCCCTTCAATAGCATAACAGGACATATCCTTACATTGAGCAACATTATTTACATTGTACCCTCAAACCTTTTAACTTTTTTTATAAAGTACAGTCATTTATGTTTCCTATTTTCATTGTATTGTATTATACATCTTGAGACAGATATAATTGTATTCTGTAGGTCTATAATGTGTTTGCGCTGAATTATACTAATGGAAAGGAGCTCAGTTTCAATAAAGGACACAATGGCAGAGTTGAGTTTGATAATAAACTTTTTTTTTTTATATGTGAACATTTTATTTAAATCATGAAACTTTCATTTTCATTTCCAAATCCTTTTAAGATAGTGAAACAGAAAATGGCTTTTGTATTTCCCTAGAATATCGCAAACTTTACAATAACAAATTATGTTGTACTGTAAACATATAACAAATAAACACATAGTTAAAGCCATCAGCCACCTCTGTGCAGCTGCTTTGGAATGTATTTTCAATAAGTTAGCATTTTTATGTTCCAGCTCACAGTAATGATCTTTGGATGTATTTTTTATTTTGAGGATTTACCTCTGATTCTGAGCACCATGCCCAGGTGTGCATTAGATAAGTTGCATTAAGCCTTTTTGTAATGCTCTCTATTAATCAGGCTTTTATGGTGTTAACTGCAACACATTTAAAGGGACATAATACCCACATGCTAAATCCCTTGAAAGTGATGCTTCATAAGTGTAAAAAAAAGCTGACAAGAAAATATCACATGAACACCTCTATGTAAAAAAGGAAGATATTGTACATCAAAATGAGCAAGTGCCTTGTGATCCAGAGCAACTCGTTTAACTGTCATCCTCATGGTATAAAAAAATAAAAAAATAAAAAATCATCTTTATCAGTGCGGAGTTAACACTTTGCTTTACTTTGATTTCATGGGATTTTACTGAAATCTTGCGAGATTTCATAGTAAACTTCCTTAAACTGAGTAAGGATAAAATGACTGTGTCTGCACATGCCAAACGCATGTTCCCTAGCAAGCCCTGGGACTAGTAACATGATTGGCTATTTAAATGCATTACAGAAATGTGTTTTCTTTGTATAATGTATTTAAAACAAATCTCTTTTTTTTCTTATTTAAAATGTATATTTGAAAGGATAATATACTTACATAATTACAGCACAAGAGGCTATTGCCTACCCCTGTGCCTGCAACTCTCTTCAAAGTCATTCTCATATTAAAGGTTTGTACGGGTGAAAATTTTGGCTCGGCCAAAATCGTTGTTTTTCGAATATTTGGTGCTCGTGCTATTTGATATTCGTTTAGTTTTACACAAAACAAAAACTTAATATTTATGGAACATTTAGAGTCATTTTTGTTAAACGAATGTACGGTAATTGTTCCTTTGCTACAAGTGAAAAAGTTTACCTGTAGCATTAAAGGGACAGTCTTCTCCAGAATTTGTATTGTTTAAAAAGATAATCAATTTATTACCCATTCCCCAGTTTTGCACAGCCAACACTGTTATATTAATACACGTTTTACCTCTGTGATTACCTTGTATCTAAGCCTCTGCAGACTGTCCCTTATCTTGGTTATTTTGACAGATATGCATTTTAACCAATCAGTGCAGACTCTTAAATAACTCCCCGGGAGTGAGCACAATGTTATCTATATGATACACATGAACTAGCACTGTCTAACTTTCAAAATGCACTGAGATGAGACAGCCATCTTAGAAATTAGCATATGAGCCTACCTAGGTTTAGCTTTCCACAAAGAATACCAAGAGAACAAAGCAAATTTGATGCTAAAAGTAAATTGGAAAGTTGCTTAAAATTGCATGCCCTATCTGAATCATGAAAGTTTAATTTTGACAAGACTGTCCCATTAAAATTTAAATACCTACCTCTAGCACGCTGGAGAGCCACACTAATGCCATCCCTTCTTCACAGAGCCCCGGGTCACACTAAACCTCCAATTACTGCGAACCGGGCTCTGTGTAGAAGTGCCAGATTAGCACTACTCTCCAGCACGCTACAGGTAAGTATTTTTAACCCCTCAAGTAATTTAAAGGAAACAAACACATACTGATGATTTTTTTATGGTATTTTATTTGTTTTCTTTCATTTTCGTTGTTCATTCTTTCGGATATTCAATTTGTGAAAACAAAACAAATATCTGTGTATCATTTCTATTTCCATTCATAACAACAACAAAAAATGCACATGCCTTTCTCTTATTATCACCCCTATCTGGTGCGGGTTGGGGAAGCTCTACATAACCATACTGGGCAGTGCCGTCTGAGCCTATGATTAAAGGGACAGTCTACACCAAAATTGTTATTGTTTAAAAAGATAGATAATCCCTTTATTACCCATTCCCTAGTTTTGCATAGCCAACACAATTATATAAATACACTTTTTACCTCTGTAATTACCTTGTATCTAAGCCTCTGCAAACTGCCCCCTTATTTTAGTTCTTTTGACAGACATCCATTTTAGCCAATCATAGCTGGCTCACTGGATCTCCACATGCGTGAGCACAGTGTTATCTATATGTCACACATGAACTAACACCCTCTAGTGGTGAAAAACTGTTAAAATGCCCTGAGAGAAGAGGTGACCTTCAGGGGCTTAGAAATTTGCATATGAACCTCCTAGGTTTAGCTTTCAACTAAGAATACCAAGAGAACAAAGCAAAATTGGTGACAAAAGTAAATTGGAAATTTGTTTAAAATTACATTATCTATCTGAATTATGAAAGTTTATTTTGGACTAGACTGTCCCTTTAAGCTCCCCTAGAGGGCGCGAAACGCATCAGGACGTTACTTTCATACACTCCCTTTTATTGTGTCTTTCCATGTATGTTGTTTTCTAACCTGTTTTTCATTAAATAACTTTTTTCATTTGTACCTGCTGAAGTAGTGCCTGCAATTTTTTCCCCCGTAAGTGCCATCTGGGAGCTTAGATATTCTTGCCCAGTGTGACAAAATCTGTGCACAGTGATATTGTTGGCTTTTTTGAAGCTGTGCACTTCTGGTTAGCGCACAATATACAGAGCAGGAAATGTCCGGTATCTGGCACATAAGCGTGTATATCTGTTTCTGATTTGTTCACCAGATGTAGCCTCATCTGGACTGGCAAAGAAGCAGAACTTTGACTCCAGTATAAGTTTGATTCATGTATAAAACCAGTTTGCAGGAATTAAGAATATATATAAAAAAATAGATTATTTTTCAAAATGATTATAATGCTCTAAAAAATACTTTTTTTTTTTACATTAGAATGTCCCTTTAAATGCTAATAACTTTATTTAAAAACAAAGTTTAAGTTTGGCGCAAATGCACTGGGAATGCAATACATACCATACTGGTAAGTATTATTTACCAGTTACTTCCAACATAAAGAAGTCTCGGCAAAGCTTGTGTTACATTGGCCACTGCACAATTTTGTCTTAATGAATTAATTATGAGTAATATTATGCTTCCCTGGTAGTAAGGACTTTGATTACAAAATTCCCTTTAAGTGACTAAGTAGATTCCTTGCTTTTATACATTTGTGAGAAATTTAAACATTTCTTGATATTTATATTTCTGTACATTGCTAAAATGATTTAATTAATTAAAGGTAATCAATAAGATTAAAGATTGTCAATATGCATTAGTTTCACAATCCTTACTCATAAGCAGGAATCAGGAAGCTGATGGTCTCTGAGAGCTGATTATTAAGATTACTTAAAGGGACATTAAACACTAAACTAATGTCAATTAGACTGATACATTCAAAGAAAAGATTAGTCTGAGAAGAACATGTAGATGTATTTTTTATTAAGTTCCATTAGCTGTTTAAATAGCTGCAAAATAAGTGTAAAGTTTTAGGGATATATTTATTAATGTGTGAGCGGACATGATACGATGTAGGGTATCATGTCCACAAATTTTTTTTTATTAGAATGATCAGTACTGACCTAGGTATTTAATCAATCCTAAAATCTGTGGCGCTGAAAAAACTTAAATGGCTATTTATAAAAATGTAAGTTCATATAACCTCTAAATAATTTTATCAAACCTAAATAATATATATAGTTTAATGCTATTAATTCATTCCCTATGATACATAATAATTATACAAAATATTTCATACAACATATATAGATTGATTCAAGCAACATATATAGAAAACGTTATAGCAGTTAAAAAAGCAATTGCTTCATAAAACATAAGCACACAATTAAAACAATACAAAATGCAATAAAAAACAGATTAGCAATAAAAAGTCACAAGTTAGCGATGAGAAAACAGTGTAGTAAACCAATAGAAAAGATAATTATAAAATCAGTCTATAAATGATCCTTCATTAGATTTTAAAAGAGTGATGAGACCCAATGTATTTGAGTTAGTTTGTTGTACACCAGTTATCATGTCCGCCGCACATACGCTGTCGGCATTTATCATTGCACAAGCAGTTCTTGTGAACTGCTGGTGCAATGCCGCCCCCTGCAATGCCGCTAGCAGGGGGTGTCAATCAACCCGATCGTATTTGATCGAGTTGATTTCTGTCCGCGGCCTCAGAGCAGGCGGAAAAGTTATGGAGCAGAGGCCCCTTGTTCACCGGAAACAAGGGGCATAAATCGGCCCCTTAGTGTCTATAAAGCAATGGAAGCTGCCATGTTGTAAATTAGGTTACCTTCTCTGCTGTGGCCAATTAGAGACAGTTATAAATAGGTCACTAGAGTGTGCAGCCAATGGCTGTGCGGAATATAACAGTGTTCTGCACTTCCATTTCTAACAGGAACTGAAAAGCTCACAATTTTAGAATGGAGAGTTTTCATTTTTTTTTATTTACAATGTATCATTTTATATTACCATCTCAAAGTGTTTAATATCCATTTTAGCCTATTTTCAGACAATTAATAAGTTAAAAGACTTGAACACAGAACTCTGGCATAATGATTCGTGCATTCTATATGCTATACCACAGAAATGTACTTTCTTACTTATAATTATTTAAACAGGCAAATAAAGACCAAACATGGACACAAATATAATTTAAACCCCTCACATTCAGTTGCTAATAAAGAAAATTATAGGTCCCACATTTTAAACCAAGAACTAATAATTAGTGGGAAAATGATCATGCACTACCTAAAGGTACATTGAATGAAGTTTTGTTCTTTGCTGTTTTTTGTTGTTCATATAAGTCAAAATTAAACATTCATGATTCAGATAAAGGGTCCAATTCAAAAACTTTTCAATTTACTTATTTAATCAAATTTCCTTTTTTTTCCCTTTAGGTATCCTTTGTTAAAACATAGCTCCTTTCTATAAGAGCATACTGCTTGCAGGCTCATATGTAAACACATATCTTGAGCACTATTTTGCAGCACTATTTGCAACAATGTTTGTAACTGTATACACATTGTGCTAAAGACCAGTAAACTAAAAAAATAACTTTTGGGGTCAAATAAATATTTTATTTTCTTAAATAAAAAAAAAGATCATATGGTAAGTTCCTCAGGGGTTGTGACGATAGAAATGTTGACACCTCTTAGTAGCATTTTGGTCCTGCCTCCGTGCCAGCCTTCTGTTCTTATTGGTTAGAGAGGGGACATCATCCAGCCCCAGAGGTAACTTAGAACAAGCATGTGACAAATGCAAATGGCCCTAATGGTCAGATGTCCTAGTTATGTGACTCATAAAGCTTAAATTTAGATCATTTTGCTTTTAACTATTTACAAAGGACATGAAACAATTTTCTTTTTTCATGATTCAGATAGAGCATGTCATTTTAAATCACTTTGCAATTTATTTCTATCATTTAATTTGTTTAGTTCTCTTAGTATCCTTTGCTGAAAAGTATGCCTAGGTAGGGGCAGAAGCTGCTGATTGGTGGATGCACATATAAGCATAATTTCATTGGCTTTAAGCAAACTCCCAGTAGTGCTTTGCTGCTCCTTAATCAAAGAATAACAATAGAATTAAGCAATTTAGATAATAGAAGTTAATTGGAAAGTTGTTTAAAAATGTATTCTCTATCTGTATCATGAAAGAAAATTTTTGGGTTTCATGTCCCTTTTAATAAATCAGAAGATAAAATGTGCAGTTAAAGGAACATGAAACTCATTGTTTTTCTTTTGTGATTTAGACAGAGCATACAATTTATAAAGAAGATTTTAATTTACTTAAATTATCAAATTTACTTTGTTCCCATGGTATTCTTTGTTGAAGAGGTATCTATACAGGTGGGATGCGCCTTTCTAGATTTGCACATGACAGGAAACGCTGCTGCCATTTTATGTTCTTACAAATATATAACAGTTATAAAACTGCTGCTATATATTGCTTCTGTCACGTGCACGCTCCTACACCTTCCTACCTGCTTTTCAATAAAGTATAACAACAGAACAAAGTTTTTACATTATATCTGAATTATGAAAGAAAATGTTTACCTAAACCTAGCCCTGTGCCACTGGTATTTTTAGGAAATATATTACATGTTTGTTTAGTAGATATACATTTATATTCAGCTCTTAACATATTAATCTAAATCCCCCAAGTGTTGAGAACTTGTTGTGCTTCACTATTTTATGGGACAGGGAGGTGAAGGGGACTTGTGGGTTGTTGCCTAGTAGTGGTTTGTGGGTGTGGCCATCACAGGAGGGTGGGGTTGTGGGTGTGTTTAGGCAAAGCCAGGCTTGCCATGGGCGGGGGTGGTGGAGTTGGGAACAAAATTATTGAGGGAAGCTGCAGGAAGTACATAATGTGAATTGTTGTAGAAAATATATTGAGTTAGAGAGTGAGATACTTAGACAGAGGAATAGGATTGTTAAAGGGACACGAAACCTAATTTTTTATTTCATGATTCAGATAGAGCATGTGAAACAACTTTCCAATTTACTTTTTGCTGTCCAATTTGTTTTATTCTCTTGGCATCCTTTTTTTAAAAGGATACTTAGGTAGGCTCAGGCGCTGCTGACTGGTGGCTGCACATATATACCTCATGTTATTGGCTCACGCAATGCGTTCAGCTATCTTCTAGTAGTAATACATTGATGCTTGTTCAGCAAAGGAAACCAAGAGAATTAAGCAAATTAGACAATAGAAGTAAATTTGAAAATTGTATTCTCCATCTGAATTTTGAAAAAAATGATCTGGATTTCTTCTGCGCTATCACTAAAGTGTTTGGTTTCTTTGGCTGTAATTGTAATAATTAATGCTGTATTTTCTTATGAATCCATACTATATACCAGAAATTAAAGGAACAGCAAAGTGAAAATGAAACATTCATGATTCAGATAGAGCATGCAAATTTGCTTAATTCCCTTGTTGAAGAGCATATAAAAAAATGCTCAGGAACAGCACTGCCCTTTGGGAGGTAGCTAAATCAATCTGGTGAGCTAGTGACAAGATACATATATGTGCAGTCACCAATCAGCAGCTATATCCCAATAATGCATTGCTGCATTTGACCCTACCTCAGTATGCTCTATTTTTATTGTTTTTTATTATTTTTATTTTTTTTTAACGTCCCTTTAAATTGGAAAAAAAGTTACCATAGGAATTTAAGAGAATATTTTTTGGAAGATTATTGTCAGTTTGGACAATCACTCTCACAAAGGTTTGTCACCCATGTTATAGACTATTCAGTAAGAGGGGTGCTACAAACACTTTGATGTCGTTTTCAGTGTATTCTTGTTGCTGAATATATCATAAAGAATGCTGCAGAGTGACACAAAGCTACAGCCAGGATATTCCTATGCGCATTGTGTGAATGTGACAGGTCTGGACTGACAGCATTAGAGCGTTTCACGTGCATGATGACTCAGAGGTGTGGAGTTATATATCATAAAGATTGTTTTGTTTTGGATTCTGAAAGATATAATCCCTTTTAATTCCACAAAACTATCAGGTAAACTTTGAGAAAACATAAATAACTAATAAAAAAAAAGTAAATGTGAAGCTGAAATTCTCTCGACTTGAGCACGCTCCTGAGTATACTCATACCTGAGTATGCTCTCATGGGGAGGAGTAAAATAGACATCAAACCCATTTTTTTTTTCTTGATTCAGATAGAGAATACAATTTAAAAAAAGTTTCCAATTTACTTCTTTGATAAAATGTGCTTCTTTCTTGTGGTATTCTTTGTTGAAGAGATACCAAAGTAGGTAGCGTGCACCTCTGAAGCACTATATGGCAGTAAAAAGTGCTGCCATCTAGTGTTCTTGCAAGTGTAAAACTCCTGCACATAGTGCTGCAGACACGTGCACGCCCCTTGAGCTTACTTCTCTGAATTTGAACAAAGGATACAAAAGAGAACAAAGAAAATTTGATAACAGAAGTAAATTGTAAAGTTGTTTAAAACTGCATGCTCTATCTGACTCATAAAAGAGTATGCAATTTTAGTGTAAAACTTACTTCTTTTATCAAATTTGCTTTGTTCTCATCATACACGTGTTAAAGAAGAGCGCTATATGGCAGGAAATAGTGCACGTGTTAAAGAAGAGCGCTATATGGCAGGAAATAGTGCACGTGTTAAAGAAGAGCGCTATATGGCAGGAAGAGCGCTACATGGCAGGAAATAGTGCACGTGTTAAAGAAGAGCGCTATATGGCAGGAAGAGCGCTACATGGCAGGAAATAGTGCACGTGTTAAAGAAGAGCGCTATATGGCAGGAAATAGTGCACGTGTTAAAGAAGAGCGCTGCATGGCAGGAAATAGTGCACGTGTTAAAGAAGAGCGCTACATGGCAGGAAATAGTGCACGTGTTAAAGAAGAGCGCTATATGGCAGGAAATAGTGCACGTGTTAAAGAAGAGCGCTGCATGGCAGGAAATAGTGCACGTGTTAAAGAAGAGCGCTGCATGGTAGGAAATAGTGCACGTGTTAAAGAAGAGCGCTATATGGCAGGAAATAGTGCACGTGTTAAAGAAGAGCGCTACATGGCAGGAAATAGTGCACGTGTTAAAGAAGAGCGCTACATGGCAGGAAATAGTGCATGTGTTAAAGAAGAGCGCTATATGGCAGGAAATAGTGCACGTGTTAAAGAAGAGCGCTACATGGCAGGAAATAGTGCACGTGTTAAAGAAGAGCGCTACATGGCAGGAAATAGTGCACGTGTTAAAGAAGAGCGCTACATGGCAGGAAGAGCGCTACATGGCAGGAAATAGTGCACGTGTTAAAGAAGAGCGCTACATGGCAGGAAATAGTGCACGTGTTAAAGAAGAACGCTACATGGCAGGAAATAGTGCACGTGTTAAAGAAGAGCGCTACATGGCAGGAAATAGTGCACGTGTTAAAGAAGAGCGCTACATGGCAGGAAATAGTGCACGTGTTAAAGAAGAGCGCTACATGGCAGGAAATAGTGCACGTGTTAAAGAAGAGCGCTACATGGCAGGAAATAGTGCACGTGTTAGAGACGAGCGCTACATGGCAGGAAATAGTGCATGTGTTAAAGAAGAGTACTACATGGCAGGAAATAGTGCACGTGTTAAAGAAGAGCGCTACATGGCAGGAAATAGTGCACGTGTTAAAGAAGAGTACTACATGGCAGGAAATAGTGCACGTGTTAAAGAAGAGCGCTACATGGCAGGAAATAGTGCACGTGTTAGAGACGAGTACTACATGGCAGGAAATAGTGCACGTGTTAGAGACGAGTACTACATGGCAGGAAATAGTGCACGTGTTAGAGACGAGTACTACATGGCAGGAAATAGTGCACGTGTTAAAGAAGAGTACTACATGGCAGGAAATAGTGCACGTGTTAAAGAAGAGTACTACATGGCAGGAAATAGTGCACATGTTAAAGAAGAGCGCTATATGGCAGGAAATAGTGCACGTGTTAGAGACGAATACTACATGGCAGGAAATAGTGCACGTGTTAGAGACGAGTACTACATGGCAGGAAATAGTGCACGTGTTAAAGAAGAGTACTACATGGCAGGAAATAGTGCACGTGTTAAAGAAGAGCGCTACATGGCAGGAAATAGTGCACGTGTTAGAGACGAGTACTACATGGCAGGAAATAGTGCACGTGTTAGAGACGAGTACTACATGGCAGGAAATAGTGCACGTGTTAGAGACGAGTACTACATGGCAGGAAATAGTGCACGTGTTAAAGAAGAGTACTACATGGCAGGAAATAGTGCACGTGTTAAAGAAGAGTACTACATGGCAGGAAATAGTGCACGTGTTAAAGAAGAGCGCTATATGGCAGGAAATAGTGCACGTGTTAGAGACGAATACTACATGGCAGGAAATAGTGCACGTGTTAGAGACGAGTACTACATGGCAGGAAATAGTGCACGTGTTAAAGAAGAGCACTACATGGCAGGAAATAGTGCACGTGTTAAAGAAGAGCGCTACATGGCAGGAAATAGTCCACGTGTTAAAGAAGAGCGCTACATGGCAGGAAATAGTGCACGTGTTAAAGAAGAGCGCTACATGGCAGGAAATAGTGCACGTGTTAAAGAAGAGTACTACATGGCAGGAAATAGTGCACGTGTTAAAGACGAGCGCTACATGGCAGGAAATAGTGCACGTGTTAGAGACGAGTACTATAAGGCAGGAAATAGTGCACGTGTTAGAGACGAGCACTACAAGGCAGGAAATAGTGCACGTGTTAGAGACGAGTACTACAAGGCAGGAAATAGTGCACGTGTTAAAGAAGAGCGCTACAAGGCAGGAAATAGTGCACGTGTTAAAGACGAGTACTACATGGCAGGAAATAGTGCACGTGTTAGAGACGAGTACTACATGGCAGGAAATAGTGCACGTGTTAAAGAAGAGTACTACATGGCAGGAAATAGTGCACGTGTTAGAGACGAGTACTACATGGCAGGAAATAGTGCACGTGTTAGAGACGAGTACTACAAGGCAGGAAATAGTGCACGTGTTAGAGACGAGTACTACATGGCAGGAAATAGTGCACGTGTTAAAGAAGAGCGCTACAAGGCAGGAAATAGTGCACGTGTTAGAGACGAGTACTACATGGCAGCAAATAGTGCACGTGTTAGAGACGATTACTACATGGCAGGAAATAGTGCACGTGTTAGAGACGATTACTACATGGCAGGAAATAGTGCACTTGTTAGAGACGAGTACTACATGGCAGGAAATAGTGCACGTGTTAGAGACGAGTACTACATGGCAGGAAATAGTGCACGTGTTAGAGACGATTACTACATGGCAGGAAATAGTGCACGTGTTAGAGACGAGTACTACAAGGCAGGAAATAGTGCACGTGTTAGAGACGAGTACTACATGGCAGGAAATAGTGCACGTGTTAAAGAAGAGTACTACATGGCAGGAAATAGTGCACGTGTTAGAGACGAGTACTACATGGCAGGAAATAGTGCACGTGTTAGAGACGAATACTACATGGCAGGAAATAGTGCACGTGTTAGAGACGAGTACTACATGGCAGGAAATAGTGCACGTGTTAGAGACGAGCGCTACATGGCAGGAAATAGTGCACGTGTTAAAGAAGAGCGCTACATGGCAGGAAGAGCGCTACATGGCAGGAAATAGTGCACGTGTTAAAGAAGAGCGCTACATGGCAGGAAATAGTGCACGTGTTAAAGAAGAACGCTACATGGCAGGAAATAGTGCACGTGTTAAAGAAGAGCGCTACATGGCAGGAAATAGTGCACGTGTTAAAGAAGAGCGCTACATGGCAGGAAATAGTGCACGTGTTAAAGAAGAGCGCTACATGGCAGGAAATAGTGCACGTGTTAAAGAAGAGCGCTACATGGCAGGAAATAGTGCACGTGTTAGAGACGAGCGCTACATGGCAGGAAATAGTGCATGTGTTAAAGAAGAGTACTACATGGCAGGAAATAGTGCAAGTGTTAAAGAAGAGCGCTACATGGCAGGAAATAGTGCACGTGTTAAAGAAGAGTACTACATGGCAGGAAATAGTGCACGTGTTAAAGAAGAGCGCTACATGGCAGGAAATAGTGCACGTGTTAGAGACGAGTACTACATGGCAGGAAATAGTGCACGTGTTAGAGACGAGTACTACATGGCAGGAAATAGTGCACGTGTTAAAGAAGAGTACTACATGGCAGGAAATAGTGCACGTGTTAAAGAAGAGTACTACATGGCAGGAAATAGTGCACGTGTTAAAGAAGAGCGCTATATGGCAGGAAATAGTGCACGTGTTAGAGACGAATACTACATGGCAGGAAATAGTGCACGTGTTAGAGACGAGTACTACATGGCAGGAAATAGTGCACGTGTTAAAGAAGAGCACTACATGGCAGGAAATAGTGCACGTGTTAAAGAAGAGCGCTACATGGCAGGAAATAGTCCACGTGTTAAAGAAGAGCGCTACATGGCAGGAAATAGTGCACGTGTTAAAGAAGAGCGCTACATGGCAGGAAATAGTGCACGTGTTAAAGAAGAGCGCTACATGGCAGGAAATAGTGCACGTGTTAAAGAAGAGTACTACATGGCAGGAAATAGTGCACGTGTTAAAGACGAGCGCTACATGGCAGGAAATAGTGCACGTGTTAGAGACGAGTACTACAAGGCAGGAAATAGTGCACGTGTTAGAGACGAGTACTACAAGGCAGGAAATAGTGCACGTGTTAGAGACGAGTACTACATGGCAGGAAATAGTGCACGTGTTAGAGACGAGTACTACATGGCAGGAAATAGTGCACGTGTTAGAGACGAGTACTATAAGGCAGGAAATAGTGCACGTGTTAGAGACGAGTACTACAAGGCAGGAAATAGTGCACGTGTTAGAGACGAGTACTACATGGCAGGAAATAGTGCACGTGTTAAAGAAGAGCGCTACAAGGCAGGAAATAGTGCACATGTTAGAGACGAGTACTACATGGCAGGAAATAGTGCACGTGTTAGAGACGATTACTACATGGCAGGAAATAGTGCACGTGTTAGAGACGATTACTACATGGCAGGAAATAGTGCACGTGTTAGAGACGAGTACTACATGGCAGGAAATAGTGCACGTGTTAGAGACGAGTACTATATGGCAGGAAATAGTGCACGTGTTAGAGACGATTACTACATGGCAGGAAATAGTGCACGTGTTAGAGACGAGTACTACAAGGCAGGAAATAGTGCACGTGTTAGAGACGAGTACTACATGGCAGGAAATAGTGCACGTGTTAAAGAAGAGTACTACATGGCAGGAAATAGTGCACGTGTTAGAGACGAGTACTACATGGCAGGAAATAGTGCACGTGTTAGAGACGAATACTACATGGCAGGAAATAGTGCACGTGTTAGAGACGAGTACTACATGGCAGGAAATAGTGCACGTGTTAGAGACGAGTACTACATGGCAGGAAATAGTGCACGTGTTAGAGACGAGTACTACAAGGCAGGAAATAGTGCACGTGTTAGAGACGAGTACTACATGGCAGGAAATAGTGCACGTGTTAGAGACGAGTACTACATGGCAGGAAATAGTGCACGTGTTAGAGACGAGTACTACAAGGCAGGAAATAGTGCACGTGTTAGAGACGAGTACTACATGGCAGGAAATAGTGCACGTGTTAGAGACGATTACTACATGGCAGGAAATAGTGCACGTGTTAGAGACGAGTACTACATGGCAGGAAATAGTGCACGTGTTAGAGACGAGTACTACATGGCAGGAAATAGTGCACGTGTTAGAGACGAGTACTACATGGCAGGAAATAGTGCACGTGTTAGAGACGAGTACTACAAGGCAGGAAATAGTGCACGTGTTAGAGACGAGTACTAGATGGCAGGAAATAGTGCACGTGTTAGAGACGAGTACTACATGGCAGGAAATAGTGCACGTGTTAGAGACGAGTACTACATGGCAGGAAATAGTGCACGTGTTAGAGACGAGTACTACAAGGCAGGAAATAGTGCACGTGTTAGAGACAAGTACTACATGGCAGGAAATAGTGCACTTGTTAGAGACGAGTACTACATGGCAGGAAATAGTGCACGTGTTAGAGACGAGTACTACAAGGCAGGAAATAGTGCACGTGTTAGAGACGAGTACTACATGGCAGGAAATAGTGCACGTGTTAGAGACGAGTACTACATGGCAGGAAATAGTGCACGTGTTAGAGACGAGTACTACATGGCAGGAAATAGTGCACGTGTTAGAGACGAGTACTACATGGCAGGAAATAGTGCACGTGTTAGAGACGAGTACTACATGGCAGGAAATAGTGCACGTGTTAGAGACGAGTACTACAAGGCAGGAAATAGTGCACGTGTTAGAGACGAGTACTACATGGCAGGAAATAGTGCACGTGTTAGAGACGAGTACTACATGGCAGGAAATAGTGCCGCCATCTACTCTTCTTGCAATTGGATAACATTCTTGCAAAACTGCTGCCAAAAAAGTGCTCAAGAATTTAGCCGGCTCCTGAGCTTACATCCCGGCTTTTAAAAAAATTAACACCAAGAGAACGAAGAAAAATTAATAATAGAGGTAAATTAGAAAGTTGTTTGAAATCCCATTCTCTATCTGAACCATGAAAGAAAAACTTGGGTTTCGATGTCCCTTTAACCATTATTTAGTACTAATATAAAATAAACTGGATTAAATGCAAGCTGTGAGTATCCAGCAGTGTAACAAGCTGTGAGTATCCAGCAGTGTAACAAGCTGTGAGTATCCAGCAGTGTAACAAGCTGTGAGTATCCAGCAGTGTAACAAGCTGTGAGTATCCAGCAGTGTAACAAGCTGTGAGTATCCAGCAGTGTAACAAGCTGTGAGTATCCAGCAGTGTAACAAGCTGTGAGTATCCAGCAGTGTAACAAGCTGTGAGTATCCAGCAGTGTAACAAGCTGTGAGTATCCAGCAGTGTAACAAGCTGTGAGTTTCCAGCAGTGTAACAAGCTGTGAGTATCCAGCAGTTTAACAAGCTGTGAGTATCCAGCAGTGTAACAAGCTGTGAGTTTCCAGCAGTGTAACAAGCTGTGAGTATCCAGCAGTGTAACAAGCTGTGAGTTTCCAGCAGTGTAAGAAGCTGTGAATATCCAGCAGTGTAACAAGCTGTGAGTATCCAGCAGTGTAACAAGCTGTGAGTTTCCAGCAGTGTAACAAGCTGTGAGTATCCAGCAGTGTAACAAGCTGTGAGTATCCAGCAGTGTAACAAGCTGTGAGTATCCAGCAGTGTAACAAGCTGTGAGTATCCAGCAGTGTAACAAGCTGCGAGTATCCAGCTGTTTAATAACCTATGAATATGTAGCAGTGTATCCAGCAGTGTAACAAGCTGTGAGTATCCAGCAGTGTAACAAGCTGCGAGTATCCAGCAGTGTAACAAGCTGTGAGTATCCAGCAGTGTAACAAGCTGCGAGTATCCAGCTGTGTAATAACCTATGAATATGTAGCAGTGTATCCAGCAGTGTAACAAGCTGTGAGTATCCAGCAGTGTAACAAGCTGTGAGTATCCAGCAGTGTAACAAGCTGCGAGTATCCAGCTGTGTAATAACCTATGAATATGTAGCAGTGTATCCAGCAGTGTAACAAGCTGTGAGTATCCAGCAGTGTAACAAGCTGTGAGTTTCCAGCAGTGTAACAAGCTGTGAGTATGTAGCAGTGTAACAAGCTGTGAGTATCCAGCAGTGTAACAAGCTGTGAGTTTCCAGCAGTGTAACAAGCTGTGAGTATGTAGCAGTGTAACAAGCTGTGAGTATCCAGCAGTGTAACAAGCTGTGAGTATGTAGCAGTGTAACAAGCTGTCAGTATCCAGCAGTGTAACAAGCTGCGAGTATCCAGCAGTGTAACAACCTATGAATATGTAGCAGTGCAACAACCTATGAATATGTAGCAGTGCAACCATCGCTTGCAGCCTTGTGTTTTGCAGAGCTTACGCAGCAGCTTCGGGGGACAGCAGGATGAGGTCTTTGCCAAGAGAAGTTCAAAGCACTTTGACACTTGTTACCATGTTTTCAGCTTCTGTTCTTGCAATCTGGATCATGTTAACGCCCGGGTTTTACTGTGGTTGGGGAAAAAGCGACTTTGGGACCCATCCAAAAAGTGTCATACTTAATCTGTGTTCACATAACCTCTTATCTCACATGGTGCATCCAATAGTTTGATCTGCCAATTTGCTCCAGTCCAACTTGCTAACCCAAAGCAGATGGATCCATATATTATCATATACTGAAAATCTGCCACTTCCCATTTCTTAGGCAGTGCTGAGGATTCTCAGTTCCACATTTGCTGCAAGGACTGCTGGAGGCTTTTAAGTATTTTATTTTCCACTAAAGGTTTAACCATTTCAATGCCAGAGATGGCAGCAACGCAGGGTTTAGGCACACTCTTAAAGGGACATGAAACCCAAAGTTTTTCTTATATCATTCAGATAGCTCAGGGGTTTTCAAACCTGTCCTTAGACCTCCCCAACAGCCATGATTTTCAGGATTACATTGGGTGAGAGCAGGTAAATAACCATGGTATCAGCTCAGATATCCTGAAACAGAGAGACCAGAGGACAGGTTTGATAAAGCATACCATTTAAAACACATTTCCAGTTTGCTTCATTCTTTTGGTATCCTTTGTTGGAGGAGCAGCAATTCGCTACTGGGAGCTAGTTGAACACATCAGATGAGCCAATGACAAGAGGTATAAATGTTTATTTCTACTAATAAATCTCCAATGCTATGTAGTAATAGCCTTTGGGGACTGGTCATAGAGAAATGTCTGAAACCCTCTAGAGCGCTCAGTGTAAATATTACAAGGAGCGAGTTTATAATGAGGAGACGCTCACGAAACGCGTAAGGTCACGTGACGCTCATTCGTGACGTCACTTCCGGGTCAGTCAGACCAGCCGCACGGCAAACTTTTTACTCGCAGCACTAGCAGCTTCGATTTGTTAACCAATGAAACTTATCCTAAAGCTAAGTATTCACACAACTTAATTTTATATTATATTATTTTTATACAATTTTAGCCTATACAGTATTTCAGATTTTAATCTGTTTTCGTTTTTTAACTATTTCAAATAAAGGTTTATTTTTACCGACCCTAGCTCTAGAGCAAATTGACAACCCTCATTATATACTCGCTCCTTGTAATATTTACACTGAGCGCTCTAGGGGGTTTCAGACATTTCTCTATGACCAGTCGCCAAAATCCTACTACATAGGATTGGAGGTTTATTACTGGAAAAAAACAATATCGGATCGTTTCTCATACTCCTGAGTTGAGCGGATTAATAAAGCTTTTATAGCTAATTTCGAACACTAACCTAATATATATATCTTTCTCCCACATCATTTATCCACATCTAAATTACACATGTGGATACATATGCTGGGCTGGCATCTATCTCTGGAAGCGCTAACAACAACCACCTGTACAGTCTGATTATTAAACATGGATATTTTACCTGCTCTTACCCAAGGTAATCAAGAAAACCTGGCCTGTTGGGGAGGCCTGAAGACAGGTTTAAATACGAGTGATCTATATAAATCATGGCAGTTTCGTTTTGACTTTACTGTCCCTTTAAAGAGGTATTTTCAGTACACTAGAAGAGGATGTGGAATTTTGTGAAAATAAAGCTGTTGAGCTCTGAAAATTGTGGAATTTCTAATTCTCAGCACTTGAAAAGCTCCCTACAGAGTTCTCAAGGCTAACCCTGCTACATATATTTTCTTTATTGGCTTAAACAAATATAATTTGCAAAGCAATGCACTTTACACTAATTTGTGAATGTGTCTTGCCTTGTTGTCTCCAAACTCAAGCCCAGATTGTCTGCTGACAAGGAAAATGGTGGAAGGATTTTGCCTATTGAAAAAAAAAATTGGTGTAAACAAGATATTAATTGGTTTTAAAATGTTTAGCCTTGACTGATATCTATCTATTGCAACACAACATAAAAGTCTTGTAATTAGGTGTTTACTTTATTAGCTGTGCAAAATTTTCCTTTAAAAATCCTAAAACATCTCCATAAAAAATAGCCACATGTTTATGTTTGGTTACTATTGATTTGTTAACATAACAAAGATATTTGTTTCCTTTTCATGAAACAAATATCTCAACAGTCACCCGAAATTTAAAGGACCAGTAAACACAGCAGATTTGCATACTCAACAAATGCAAGATAACAAGACAATACAATAGCATTTACTCTGAATTTCAAATGCGTAGTAGATTCTTTTCTAACACATTTCAAAGTTATGTATATTTCCACTCCCCCTGTACCATGTGATAGCAATCAGCCAATCATAAATGCATATACGTATAGTCTGAGTTCTTGCACATGCTCAGTAGGAGCTGGTGACGCAAAAAAAGTGTAAATATAAAAGACTGTGCACATTTTTTTTTAATGGAAGTAAATTGGAAAGTTGTTTAAAATGACATGCTCTATCTGAATCATGAAAATTTAATAAAGCCTGAGTGTCCCTTTAATGAAAACCAATAAAATCCCTACTCATTTGTTTCCTTTAAATTACTTGATAGTTTAAAAATATGTACTTTTAGCGTGCTGGAGAGGCGCTTCTAGAAATCTTAAAACACGCTAAACCGTGAAGAAGGGTCAGGATTAACACAGCTCCACAGCGCGCTATACTTACCTATAGCGCACTTGGGAGCCACACTTATCCCAACCTACTTCTAGACTTGTGCGTGGTGGAAAAATTTGTTTTGGTTTGTTTCGGACCGATTCTGATTTTTTTCTAATTTCGTTTTCGGATCTATTTTTTAATTTTGTATACATTTGAATGTATTCGTTTTGGATTCAAATAAATTCGGAAGTATTCTGTTCAAATTCGAATCGTAAATTTGGAAGTTCGGTATGTGTTAGGTCGGATGTGCTGTGTATTAGACTAGTATTATGTACTGTATATTAGGTGTAACCCATCCGAATCAACATAAGTACCAACCTCACAGGTACCAGCTACACAATATGCACAGAGCTAACAGAGGTATATAACCTAATATACAGTACATAATACTAGTGTAATACACAGCACATCCCACCTAAGTACCAACCCCACAGGTACCAGCTACACAATATGCACAGAGCTAGCAGAGGTATATAACCTAATATACAGTACATAATACTAGTGTAATACACAGCACATCCCACCTAAGTACCAACCCCACAGGTACCAGCTACACAATATGCACAGAGCTAGCAGAGGTATATAACCTAATATACAGTAAATAATACTAGTGTAATACACAGCACATCCCACCTAAGTACCAATCTCACAGGTACCAGCTACACAATATGCACAGAGCTAGCAGAGGTATATTACCTAATATACAGAACATAATACTAGTGTAATACACAGCACATTCTACCTAAGTACCAACCTCACAGGTACCAGCTACACAATATGCACAGAGCTAGCAGAGGTATAGAACCTAATATACAGTAAATAATACTAGTGATAAACAGCACATTATCCCACCTAAGTACCAACCTCACAGGTAACAGCTACATAAGGTGCCCTGCACAGAGAAGAATGACGTAACCTAATATACTGTACAATACTAGTGTAATTGTGATTAGTCCATCGCCAGTCGAATGTCACAAATAAATCCGAACTAATTCGGATTTATTTGTTACAAATGCATTCGGATCAGTTTAGTTTCGTTGCTAGGGTAATTTGGGACTTTGAATCGTTCCAAAGTTCAGAATTTGACAAATTCCTCCAAATATTGATTCGGAACGAAACGCACATGTCTACTTTCTTCACAGGGCCCAGAGTTGCGCTAATAGTAGGATTAAAGGGGACAGTCAACACCAGAATGTTTATTGTTTAAAAAGATATATAATCCCTTTACTACCTATTCCCCAGTTTTGCATAACCAACACTGTTATATTAATATACTTTTTAACTCTGCGATTACATTGTATCTAAGCCTCTGCAGACTGCCCCCTTATTTCAGTTATTTTGACAGACTTGCATTTTAGCCAATCAGTGCTGACTCCTAGGTAACTTCACGTGCGTGATCATAATGTTATCTATATGAAACACATGAACTAACGCCCTCTAGTGGTGAAAAACTGTCAAAATACATTCAGATTAGAGGTGGCCTTTAAGGTCTAAAAAATTAGCATATGGGCCTCCTAGGTTTAGCTTTCAACTAAGAATACCAAGAGAACAAAGCAAAATTGGTGATTAAAGTAAATTGGAAAGTTCAAAAATTAAACAAATACCAAATAGTACAAATACCAAATATTCGAAAACCGTTTTTTTAACATTCAGTATGAAAGATTTGGCCCTGTGCACACATCTAATAAAAGGTTTGTCCTGTGCAGCCAATAACAGGTGATACAAACAATCTATGTACACAGAAGCTGAAAATCATCCTGTACTGTGAGTTTTAACAAAACACAGGCAGTAAGAGTGTATTAATATTTATTTATTTTTTAAATATAACCAACAAAATTTTAGTTAAAGGGGACATGAAACTACATTTTTCTGTCATGATTTGGATAGAACATACAATTTTCCAATTTACTTCATTCTCATGTTATTCTTTGTTGAAGAGATACCTAGCTAGGTAACATGCACATATCTGGGGTACTACATGACAGGAAATAGTGCTGCCATCTAGTGCTCTTGCTAATGTATAAAATGATTGCAAAACTGCTGCCATATAGTGCTCTTGCTAATGTATAACATTATTGCAAAACTGCTGCCATCTAGTGTTCTTGCTATTGTATAAAATGATTGCAAAACTGCTGCCATATAGTGCTCTTGCTAATGTATAACATTATTATAAAACTGCTACCATCTAGTGCTCTTGCTAATGTATAAAATTATTGCAAAACTGCTGCCATCTAGTGCTCTTGCTAATGTATAACATTATTGCAAAACTACTGCCATCTAGTGCTCTTGCTTATGTATAACATTATTGCAAAACTGCTGTCATCTAGTGCTATTGCTAATGTATAACATAATTATAAAACTGCTGCCATCTAGTGCTCTTGCTAATGTATAACACAATGCACCATAGTCAGGAAGAGAGGAGCAGCTGTACAGGCCTCAGGGAGTCAGCCGAACGGCTCTTTAAGATTCGGCACGCCTGATATTGCACTGCTTGTGCAACTCCGTTTGTGAGTATAACTTCTCGACATCTGTTGTATGTGTATTCTGTGCCTGGGATAATCTGCACCAAGGGCGGTATCTATATTTTATGTCATAGGTATCTTTTTTCCCCACATCGTTGGTGAAGTGATTACCCAGTGAACAGCTGATTTCACCCTCTAGCGAGTCAGCCGAGCGGCTCTGAAGCTTCGGCTCACCTGTTATTGCACTGCATGTGCAAACATCTTTGTGAGTATTACTCTGAACTGTTAGTTTAGAATCATTTGTAGCCAAGGATCATCTGCACCAGAGCGCCTCTTCTTTTTTTGTTTCTATACAGAACGCAGTCATCTCTTTTTCAACATCTTTGGAGAGAGCAGCTATCGTTTGGGACATCATTTCCAGATTGGACATCACTCTATATTGGGACTTTCACTTGCATCTATGGATGTATATTTCCTAACCATATGACTGTGGTGACTATTGTTATGTATTTGTATTTATAATTATACAGTTCATATTGTTTATTTTTTGTAAGATATAAAACTTAGGATCTATCCATATTATCACTTTTTTGAAATAGCATAAATTAGGCGCACCTTATTTCTGGACACACTACTTAGATATAGTAGAGCCCCATTGTTTTTGCTAATGTATAACATTATTATAAAACTGCTGCCATCTAGTGCTATTGCTAATGTATAACATTATTATAAAACTGCTGCAATCTAGTGCTCTTGCTAATGTATAACATTATTATAAAACTGCTGCCATCTAGTGCTCTTGTTAATGTATAACATTATTATAAAACTGCTGCCATCTAGTGCTCTTGCTAATGTATAACATTGTTATAAAACTGCTGCCATCTGGTGCTCTTGCTAATATATAACATTGTTATAAAACTGCTGCCATCTAGTGCTCTTGCTAATGTATAACTTTATTATAAAACTGCTGCCATCTAGTGCTCTTGCTAATGTATAACATTATTATAAAACTGCTGCCATCTAGTGCTCTTGCTAATGTATAACATTGTTATAAAACTGCTGCCATCTAGTGCTCTTGCTAATGTATAACATTATTATAAAACTGCTGCCATCTAGTGCTCTTGCTAATGTATAACATGTTATAAAACTGCTGCCATCTAGTGCTCTTGCTAATGTATAACATTGTTATAAAACTGCTGCCATCTAGTGCTCTTGCTAATGTATAACATTATTATAAAACTGCTGCCATCTAGTGCTCTTGCTAATGTTTCAAATTATTGCAAAACTGCTGCCATATAGTGCACACTGTTGAGATTACATGCCTGCTTTTCAACAAACCAAGAAAAAGTAATAGAAGTCGTAAATTGGAAAGCTGTTTAGAATTGTATGTTCTATCTGAATTATTAAAAACAAATACAAATTTTGGGTTGCATGTCCATTTAAATTTTCAAACGATTTGTGCGTAGATTCTCAGAAAAAAATGAAATGGCTCCTAGCCAGTTATAAACTACATAGCTGTTAAGATGCCAGATGGACAACAGATCCTCCAAACGGATCTTTGCACACCTCTTATAAGTTTATAGTTCTTAGCCAGATGGTAGACTTTATTGGACAAGGAACACTTTCTCCTAAACAGACCTTAATTAGCGATGTTCACTTTTGATACTTGTCAAGTCGCTTCTGGTTTGGGAGAGCAATTTTTCTTAATATGAATCTTCTTCACACTATTTATATCCTACAAATCGTCCCATATGTAACTCACAAAAACGTCTGGCTGGTCTTATCGAGAGTTTGCTGATTAACAACACTATATTTAAACACCACAGTTAGCTGAGCATTATCATTTACTGAAATACTATGAGACACTTGGGTGACTTAGAGGACAAATAAATACAGCAGATTTGCATACTCAACTAAATCATGTTAAAAAGACAATGCAATAGCACTTAGTCTGAAGTTCAAATGAGTAGTAGATTTTTTCCTGACAAATTTCAAAGTTATGTCTATTTACACTTCTCCTGTATCATGTGACAGCCATCAGCCAATCACAAATGCATAAACCTATATTCTGTGAATTCTTGCACATGCTCAGTAGGTGCTGGTGACTCAAAATGTGTAAATATAAAAAGACTGAGCACATTTTGTTAATGGAAGTAAATTGGAAAGTTGTTTAAAATTGCTGCTCTATCTCAATCATGAACTTTAATTTTGACTTGAGTGTCCATTTAAATTAACATAGCAACAAAACTATTCATTTTAACCATTTCTTAAAGGTACACAAAAGTAAAAAATTAAACATGCATGATGATACAGAAAGAGTATGCATTGTCCAATTTACATCCATTATCAAACAGAAACCACTCAGAAGTACCTAAGGTTAGATTACAAGTGGAGGGCAACATTTTTAGCACCATTAAAATTATAGGGCATGCTAAAAAAAAGTTTGTCGCATTAAAATACTTAAGTTAAAGGGACAGTCTAGAGCCAATACATCATTTTCATTACAGGGAGTGCAGAATTATTAGGCAAATGAGTATTTTGACCACATCATCCTCTTTATGCATGAAGTCTTACTCCAAGCTGTATAGGCTCGAAAGCCTACTACCAATTAAGCATATTAGGTGATGTGCATCTCTGTAATGAGAAGGGGTGTGGTCTAATGACATCAACACCCTATATCAGGTGTGCATAATTATTAGGCAACTTCCTTTCCTTTGGCAAAATGGGTCAAAAGAAGGACTTGACAGGCTCAGAAAAGTAAAAAATAGTGAGATATCTTGCAGAGGGATGCAGCACTCTTAAAATTGCAAAGCTTCTGAAGCGTGATCATCGAACAATCAAGCGTTTCATTCAAAATAGTCAACAGGGTCGCAAGAAGCATGTGGAAAAACCAAGGCGCAAAATAACTGCCCATGAACTGAGAAAAGTCAAGCGTGCAGCTGCCAAGATGCCACTTGCCACCAGTTTGGCCATATTTCAGAGCTGCAACATCACTGGAGTGCCCAAAAGCACAAGGTGTGCAATACTCAGAGACATGGCCAAGGTAAGAAAGGCTGAAAGACGACCACCACTGAACAAGACACACAAGCTGAAACGTCAAGAAATATCTCAAGACTGATTTTTCTAAGGTTTTATGGACTGATGAAATGAGAGTGAGTCTTGATGGGCCAGATGGATGGGCCCGTGGCTGGATTGGTAAAGGGCAGAGAGCTCCAGTCCGACTCAGACGCCAGCAAGGTGGAGGGGGAGTACTGGTTTGGGCTGGTATCATCAAAGATGAGCTTGTGGGGCCTTTTCGGGTTGAGGATGGAGTCAAGCTCAACTCCCAGTCCTACTGCCAGTTTCTGGAAGACACCTTCTTCAAGCAGTGGTACAGGAAGAAGTCTGCATCCTTCAAGAAAAACATGATTTTCATGCAGGACAATGCTCCATCACACGCGTCCAAGTACTCCACAGCGTGGCTGGCAAGAAAGGGTATAAAAGAAGAAAATCTAATGACATGGCCTCCTTGTTCACCTGATCTGAACCCCATTGAGAACCTGTGGTCCATCATCAAATGTGAGATTTACAAGGAGGGAAAACAGTACACCTCTCTGAACAGTGTCTGGGAGGCTGTGGTTGCTGCTGCACGCAATGTTGATGGTGAACAGATCAAAACACTGACAGAATCCATGGATGGCAGGCTTTTAAGTATCCTTGCAAAGAAAGGTGGCTATATTGGTCACTGATTTGTTTTTGTTTTGTTTTTGAATGTCAGAAATGTATATTTGTGAATGTTGAGATGTTATATTGGTTTCACTGGTAAAAATAAATAATTAAAATGGGTATATATTTGTTTTTTGTTAAGTTGCCTAATAATTATGCACAGTAATAGTCACCTGCACACACAGATATCCCCCTAAAATAGCTATAACTATAAACAAACCAAAAACTACTTCCAAAACTATTCAGCTTTGATATTAATGAGTTTTTTGGGTTCATTGAGAACATGGTTGTTGTTCAATAATAAAATTAATCCTCAAAAATACAACTTGCCTAATAATTCTGCACTCCCTGTATTTATTGTTACATACCAGAGGTGCATCCTGCAACTCGTCCAAAATTTATAAGCTTGTAAGAAGTGCATGAAACATTTAAATATTTATCGTTTGTTAGGAGCCGAAAATGGCCGCCAAGCTCCGACCACCTATTGGACGAATATTTTAAAGAGACAGTCTACTCCAGAATTTTTATTGTTAAAAAAGATACATAATACCTTTATTACCCACTAGGCGATAAGCCTGCCCAGAGGGCAGTCTATGTTTAAAAAATACAACCCCCCAAGCTAAAGTTACAAAAAATAAAAAAAAGTAAAATTACAGAAAAAAATAAACAAAGCTATCCAAAATAAAAAAAATTAAACCTAAACTAATACTCCTATAAAAATAAAAAATCCCCCTAAAATAAAAACACCCTATAATCTTGTACTAAACTACCAATAGCCCTTAAAAGGGGCTTTTGTTTGGCATTGCCCTAAGTTAAACAACTATTTTACATTTAAATATTACTAAATCCCCCCTAACAGTAAAAACCCCCCAGCCCACCAAACCCCCCAAAAATAAAAAAACCTAAGACTAAAAAAAAATAAACTGCCCATTGCCCCTAAAGGTGCATTTGTATGGGCATTGCCCTTAAACTCTTTTACTACCCTTAAAAGGGCAATCAGCTCTTTTCCAGCCCAAAAAACACAAATCTAGAAGGAAAAAAAAGCCTAAGACTAAGCCCCAAATAGGTACTCAACGTTCCTGAAGTCCAGTGGAGAAGGTCTTCTTCCAGGCGGCTCCATCATCTTCTATCTTCATCAGGAACGAAGGCAGCGCGGAGCGGAGGTGCAGAGCTGTCTTCCCTGATGCGTGGATCCTCAATGGTGGCAGTCTTCGGCAGCGGCAGTTCTCTGCGACGTGGAGGCTCCTCTCCATCTGATGGCCTTCATACACTGAATATTGAATGCCAGGTACTGCATTCAATTTGGGGTACCTTGCATTCCTATTGGCTGAAATTTTGAAATCATCCAATAGGAGTAAAGCTACTGAAATCCTATTGGCTAATTTCAAAATTTCAGTCAATAGGAAAACAAGGTACCCCAATAAATATGGGGTACCTTGCATTCAATCTTCAGTGTGCAACGGACGATCGTATGAAGAGGAGCTTCCACGCCGCTTAGGACGGCCGCCGTTGAGGACCTCCGCTGAGCATCCGTGCATCGGGGAAGCCAGCTCCCCACCTCCGTTTCGCTCCAGATGAAGATAGAAGATGATGGAGCCGCCTGTAAGAAGACCTTCTCCACCGGACTTCAGGAACGGTGAGTACCTATTTGGGACTTAGTCTAAGGATTTTTTTTTATTTTTGGGGGGATTATTTTTAAGATTAGGGATTTAATGGGTTTGAAAAAGAGCTGATTGCCCTTTTAAGGGCGGTAAAAGAGCTGATTGCCCTTTTAAGGGCGGTAAAAGAGCTGATTGCCCTTTTTATGGGCGGTAAAAGAGCTGAATGCCTTTTTAAGAGCAATGCCCATACAAATGCCCCACTGGGTAGTTTATTTTTTTTTAGTGTTAAGTTTTTTTTTATTTTGGGGGGTTTGGTGGGTGTGGGGGTTTTACTGTTAGGGGGGATTTATTAATTTTTAAATGTAAAAGAGCTGTTTAACTTAGGCAATGCCCTACAAAAGCCCCTTTAAAGGGCTATTGGTAGTTTAGATTAGGGGGTGTTTTTATTTGGGGGGGGCTGTTTTATTTTCATAGGGATTAGGTATAATTTTTTTATTTTTGATAATTTTTTTATTTTTTTCTGTAATGTTAGACGTTTTTATTTTTTGTAATTTAATGTCAGGATGTTTTATTTTAATTGTAATTTAGTAGTAATTAGGGTTAATTTAGGTGGTGTTAGGTTAGGGGGCTTAGTAATTAAATTAGTTAATTTTGTTGTGTGGGGGTTGGCGGTATAGGGGTTAATATATTAACCCCTTAAGGACACTTCTTCAGTTTGCTCAATGGTTCTATGGCAGAAAAATTCCGTCATTGGTCATTAAGGGGTTAATTAGGTTTATTGCGATGGGGGGGGGTTTGGCGGTTTAGGTGTTTGTTAATATTTTGTGCAGGAGGTTAGTTTTCTTTTATTTCTTGCGGGCGGTTACGTATTTGTTTAGTTATTTTGTGCGGGCGGTTGCGTGTTTGTTTTTTTAAGACTTCGGGTTTGCCTATGCTGCATCCAGGTGGATTCTGAAAATGGCAGGGTGGTGAAAGAATCTACCTGCAGTGGATTCTGTCAGCACCTTATCATTTTCGGAACCCACCGGGATGCAGCGTCACGATTATAGTATAGATTCCCCAATTTTGCATAACCAACACTGCTATATTAATACACCTTTTACATTTGTGATTACCTTGATTCTAAGCCTTTGCATACTGCCCCCTTATCTCAGTTCTTTTAACAGACATGCATTTTAGCCAATCAATGCTGACTCTTAACATTGTGCTCACTACTGTGGAGTTATTTATCTATATGGCACACATGAACTAGCAGTGTCTGTCAAAATGCAATGAGATAAGAGGCAGTTCAACGGCTTAGCAATTAGCATATGAGCCTAACTAGGTTTAGCTTTCCACAAAGAATACCAATATAGCAAAGCAAATTTGATGATTAAAGTAAATTGGAAAGTTGTTTAAAATTGCCCAATTGGAATAATGAAAGTTTTAGTTTGACTAGACTGTCCCTTTAAATTTCTCCAATCACAATTGACTCATGAATAAGTTTTCTTACACGCACCTGCTCATTTGTGCATTTGCAATTTGAAATAGCTAACTGAGAAATATTAAAGGTGCACTGCTAAACTGTAATACAAGAAAGCAACTAACTGGACAAGAAGAAAGCTGTGGGCGAAGATTGGCGGCCATTTTCAGCTGGTAACAAACAATGATTATTTAAATATTTTATGTACTTCTTACAAGCTTATATATGTGGAACCCACTGCAAGATGCTTGTCTAGTAACAATAAGTAATAAAGAATAAGTTTTGGGTCTAGACTGTCCTTTTAATATTTTTAACCATCCACTTGTAATACTAGATTGTGCATTATTCTTTGCATGAGGCTGCCAAAATGATAACGCACCATGAGCTTTCTGTTGTTCTGCACTTGTAATCTAACCCTAAGTGTTTTGTGAAGGTAAGTTCTTGACAATACAAGGATGTGCATGAAAAAAAAAATTTGTAAGTTAAAGGGACAAATTAGTCAAAATTAAACTTTCATGATTTGGATAGGGAACGTTATATTAAACAACTTTCCAATTTACTTTTATGATCACATTTGCTTTGTTCTTTTGGTATTCTTTGTTGAAAGCTAAACCAACCTCATAAGGCTCATATGCTAATTTCAAAGCTCTTAAAGGCCGCCTCTTATTTGAATGCATTTTACAGTTTTTCCCAACTAGAGGGCATTAGTTCATGTGTGCCATATAGATAACATTGTGCTCACGCCAGTGGAGTTACTTATGAGAGGGCACTGATTGGCTAAAATGCAAGTCTGTTAAAACAACTGAAATAAGGGGGCAGTCTGCAGAGGCTTAGATTAAAGGTAATCACAGAGGTAAAAAGTATATTAATATAACTGTGTTAGTTATGCAGAACTGGGGAATGAATAATAAAGGGATTATCTATCTTTTCAAACAATACAAATCCTGGAGCAGACTGTACCTTTAACTAAACTTTTAGGGTTTAGGCATTTTGAAAACCAATATAACAAATTTTGTTTTGTTTGTTTGGACTATCAAGGGAACGTGAGACATAGAACAGAAACTAGAGAGTATTAATGCACCTTTGATAAGCACTTTGTTGTCTAGTGGTGACGAATAGGAGGAGGCAATAGTATGTTTCACACCTACAGATTACATTCCTAATAACAACTGGGCTTTCGTTTAGCCCACAGACGCATACGGGAAACGCAGCCAAGTGGATGACAACTGTTAATTGAAGATTTAATCCTATGATGACATTAATTGGTTGGTCACAGAATGTAAGTTGTATCATGTCTCGGTGTCACATCACACAGAAAGCTGGCGTGGGATTAGTACTTGTACCATGTGCAAAACCTGAGGCCGGTGTATTATTTGTACAAGTACTCGCAGGGGCAGCTTCTCAAACAGATCACAAATAACTTAATTTCCTGTGACATTGAATATGTTGTTATTCAGTCCAGAATTTCTATGTTATTCAGAGGTGCAGACTGCAAAGAGATTAACTTAGGTCAGAGGAAGCTACTCCCTGTATACAGATCTACATAAATACAGGTTGTGCCAAAGACTCCAATACATCAGAAAAAAAAGCAAAAGGTGACATTTTTTTTAAGCAAAAGGTGTGTACCCAAATCAAACATAAAATGATAGATGTTCTGTTATTTTTTCCCCTTAATATGTTCCCAATTACTTGTTTGCCAACGTAACCTAGGTTACACTGCAGGTGTCTGAAGGAGAGTCACTGCACATGTGCAAACAAATCAGCCCTGGAATGTAGCGAAAAACAGATTACAAAATGGCCGCGCCCATGACTAGAGGGAGGCAATACTATGTTTATAAAATGTATTTAGTGTACAGTCCAATGTCCCTTTAAGTGTTTAACCATCCTTTTTAGCAATGGTCTGATACTAAAATCTAAGCATTTTCTTTCATAACACATTTTGTGCACAAGGTGATAATTATTTTTTTAAAGCAAAAAGTATGTACAGAAAGCAAAAGTAAAATGGTGGATGTACTGTTATTTTTACCCCCTTAATTTGTTCCCACTGACTTGTTTTGCCAGAGGCATAGTTCCAAATGTATGGAAATTGCTCCTTTAGGTTTATCCTTGAATTTGAAATAGCTGGTTTTCCTCATTGAATGCATCACCCATTATCAAAATGTTAGTACCTATGTATGGGCCTTGAGAGAAAAAGACAGAAACCAATATCCTTTTATGTACACCCAAAATGCCACGTGCCATCACTGTGCTTAGCTCCATGAGGGACAGAAATTTCAAAATGTCATTTTCATTATTCAGATAGAGCATGCAATTTAAAACAACATTACAATATACTATTATTATCATATTTGCTTTGTTCTCATTGTATCCCTTGTTTAAGAACATACGTAAGTAGGCTGAAGAACAGCAATACACTATTGGGAGCTAGTTGGTAATCGATAGCTGCATATATATGCCTCTTGTCATTGGCTCAACAGATGTGTGTAGTTAACTTAGGACATTGCTGCTTCTGAGTCATCCTAGGTATACGCTTCAACAAATACCAAAAGTGGTAAAATAAACATTACCACCCTGCTGGCCAAAACCTGCATTGCACACATGCTACCTGATTGTTAAAGGGACACTGTACCCAAAAAAATTATTAGGTGATTCAGATTGAGCATGAAATTTTAAGCAACTTTCTAATTTACTCCTATTATCAAATTTTCTTCATTCTCTTAGTATCTTTATTTGAAATGCAAGAATGTAAGTTTAGATGCCGGCCCATTTTTGGTGAACAACCTGGGTTGTCCTTGCTGATTGGTGGATAAATTCACCCACCAATACAAAAAAAAGTGCTGTCCGGAGTTCTGAACCCAAAAAAAGCTTAGATGCCTTCTTTTTCAAATAAAGATAGCAAGAGAATGAAGAAAAATTGATAATAGGAGTAAATTAGAAAGTTGCTTAAAATTGCACTCTCTATCTGAATTACAAAAGATTTTTTTTGGGTTCAGTGTCCCTTTAATTAAAAGGACATAAAAGTAAAAATTAAACTTTCATCATTCAGGTAGATGATGGATTTCTAATAGACGTCTCAGCTTACTTTTATCAAAAGTACTTTGTTCTCTTGGTATCCTTTGTTTTAAAACATACCTAGATAGGCTCAATACCAGCAAGCAATGCACTACAGAGAGCAAGCTAGTTACTGGTGGCTACACACATATGCCTTTGTGCCAATGGTTTACCAGATGTTTTCAGCTAGCTCCCAGCCCTGGAGATGACGTTAAAGGGACACAAAATACATTTAATGCATCTCCCTCTAATCATCAGTGCCACCATTTTGGAACCTAAGTTACACTCCAGGTATGTAAACTAGGTTCCAAAATGGTGGCATCTGCATCAGCACTAGAATGTAGCGAGAGACAGATTTCAACATGGAAGCACCCGTGGCTAGAGGGAGGCAGGACATAACCTCAATCATATGTTTATAAAATGTATTTAGTATGTAATGTCCTTTTAACTGTCTAACGCATTTTATTTTTGCACAGTTATATCCTTTATAATGCAAAGTTAAATGTGTTGCAGAGAAAGTTGGACATTTCTGAAACTGCTGATTTGAGTTGTAGAATTTAATACCAATATAACATTTAATACCGTATGTTTGAACCAGGGAGAGTGCTAGGGTAAATATTAGTGCTGAATAAAGGGAGGACCCAGTAAATGAGTGAAATAGATCACTTTTATTGACAACTTATGCTAAACAAAGCAATAATTATACATTAGGCAATACTTAGCTTTAATTGTTAAAGGGACATGAAACCCATTTTTTTTTTTTCTTTCGTGGTTTAGAAAGAGCATGCAATTTTAAACAACTTTCTAATTTACTTCTACTAGCTAATTTGTTTTATTCTCTTGATATCCTTTGCTGAAAAGCATATCTAGATAGGCTTAGTAGCTGCTGATTGGTGGCTGCACATAGATGCCTTGTGTGATTGGCTCCCCCATGTGCATCACTATTTATTTAACACAGGATATCTAAAGAATGAAGCAAATTAGCTAATAGAAGTAAATTGGAATGTTCTTTAAAATTTTATTCTCTACCCGAATCATGAAAGAATTTTTTTTGGGTTTAGTGTCCCTTTAATGACTTGTTAAAGATGGCATATCCTGGCAGGGAAGAAAATAACAGACATCACACACAGGAGGAACTTCATCTCTTTGTAGAAGATGTTCAGCTTAGTCTCATCTCAACAGGAACAGTCCAGCTTCAACACTGTGATGATACTCAAAAGCAACAGTGAACCAAACTTTCTGTCTACATCTCTCTCTCCCTGCAAGGTGTCAGAGAGACAGTTGTGGCTCACCCGCAGTTCTTTGCCCCCCTTCCATAGAATCACAGAACCAACCTTTATTACAAGATTGTAAACAATATATTAACAAGCAGTGGCATAGCTAATTTCCTGCCAACTGTTTAAAAATTATTATATTAATTAGTCATAATAAAGTTAGTTTCTCATAGAGCTATGCAATGCTAAAATCCTATATTGTTTATGTTGTGGATGGAGCAGGAATGTAATCAAAGCCTTATTCCCAAGGCCTTAGCTGGCTTGCAATTATAAGTTTTCTCTTAAAGCAAAGTATATGAAGTGCTAATACATTTACTGTTTAATTATTTGTGCATAGAATCCCGAAAAGCTTCCAATCCCTTACACCAGGTGTCAGTAACCTTGGCACCCCAGATGTTTTGGAACTACATTTCCCATGATGCTCAGCTAGCCTAAAGAATGTCATGGGAAATGTAGTTCCAAAACATCTGGGGTGCCAAGGTTGCTGACCCCTGGCTTACACACCATATACATATGCAAAATTTAGCCCATCACACAACACAAAGATGCACAACATCTAGATAAAACAGTGGTTTACATCCATAATACCATAGCAACCACAATACTGCAATGAGGCAGCAGTTGTAATATGACCACAGCTGACCAGCAACCTATGGAAACATTTTATAGTGTGTGTTAATTTGCATATTTAGTGATGTCACAGGAATTAAACTACTATGACATGTTAAGTGGTTCCTCCCTCATTTTATATTCGGGTCTTCAATAAATACAGTATATTTCAAATCTATGTCTCCATATCTGAGAATGAGACAACCCATGAGCATCTGAAATAGAAATAAGGGATCTGCATTCTGAACATTCGTTATAAACCGGATGCCGAATATGGCGGCCGCCAGCAGCATTCTGAGCCGGTGTCTTTTTGTGAAAGTGCAACACATTAAAATCTGTACAAATCCAAATCTTAGTGTGTTGCACTTTAAAGGGAAGAGATCCGGCTCTGAAAATAGATTTTATGCTAACAATATTTTGGGTTTTCTTAATACTATCAAACTCAAAATTGTGGTTTCTTTGGCAATTTGAAATATATTGTAACTGAGGGGTGATTACATATTTAAAAATGTCATTTAATTTACTTTATGTTGATAAATGTACTAATTCTATCAATAGAAACTAGATATGGTTCATTAAAGGGACATCATACTCATATGCTAAATCACTTGAAACTGATGCAGCATAACTGTAAAAAGCTGACAGGAAAATATCACCTGAGCATCTCTATGTAAAAAAGGAAGATATTTTACCTCACAATCTCCTCAGCTCACCAGAGTAAGTGCTGTGTAAAAAGTTATCTTTCAGTTACTGCCCAGCAGCAGTTTTTTTTTTTTTTTTTTTTAAAAAGGAAGAAATGAACAGCAGCCAATCGGCATCAGCAGTGCTGAGGTCATAAACTCTTTTACTATGATCTCCTGAGATTTCATAGTAAATATTTTGAAAACACAAAATATTTCTTTCATGATTCCAATTTACTTCCTATTGTGAAATGTACTTTGTTCTTTTGGTATCCTTTGTTAAAAAAGCAGGTAGTTAGGCTAAGGAGCATGCGTTCATCTGCCGCACCATATGGCAGCAGTGTTGTAAGAACACTAGATGGCAGCAGTGCACACTACTTGACTAGGTGAGCTTTTTTATGCTCTATTTGATTAATAAAATACACATTTGTGTTTCATGTCCCTTTAACTTTTTCAAAAAAATTGTAGTTCTTTTGATGTGACAGAATGACAATTAGTATTAGTTATGATCACACAGGAAGAGATCTGCGCAATCTGATTTTTCATTTCTTAGCAGGATGTTTCATAACATGAGATAGAGAACAGACCTCAGGTAGTGTGTCATGATGAAAGAGTGCAACAGCATTACTGTGGTTATATTGTGATGAACAACATTTTCACCACAATGAAAATGTTAAAAAAACTGCCCAAAGAGGGCGTTTTTTTGTTGTTGTTTTTTTTTTACAAATTTCAAAGTCATGTCTATTTCCACTAGTCTTCCCCTGTATCATGTGACAGCCATCATGTGACTCAAAAAGTGTAAATAAAAAGACTCTGCACATTTTGTTAACGGAAGTAAATTTGAAAAGTTGTTTAAAAGTTGAGTGTCCCTTTAAATGTTACTTCACACTTCACTACGGACATCCCAAAAGGATAAAAAAAAACACACACACAGTTTTATTACATTTTTTTGTTATTAGAAGTTTTAAAAACATTTCCAGATTAAAAATTGAGTACAATGTGTTCTTATTTGAGAATTTATTTATATCACATCTGCATTAAATATTGCACAGAAGAGAAAATACTACAGTTAGTTTGTAGATCCTGGGCATCTGGTAGATCTGTATTAGGCAGTGCTTGGTGCACAGGAAGGTAACAGACTCTCATCTGATGACCTAAAGCCCTCCGCTCTGGTTATGCAAAACAATTTATGTTTCATTTTTCCCAATGCTGGCGAGTTTTCAATCATTATCAAGTCCATAGTTTGTCCTAAATCATATAGTCCATTCCAGTGTATTTATCAGCTGTGTGTCCCGTGTGTCACCAGAAGGGTGACAAAGGGGATTATGTAACAACAACAACACAAATCACATTCAGCTTGTAACACTTATAAATGTTACATTCTGAGCAATACAAGTATAAGCAAATCATACATCAGGATCATCTTATAAAAAACACTATGGTCTCTATGTACTAAGCAGCGTAAACTGCTTCGGAGCCCTTGCTGGGCAGGTTCGCAAATACGAGCCTGCTTCCTACAATTTAAGAAGCAGCTGTCATCAGATCACTTCTGAGTTTGTGGAGAGAAATCAATCAAACACTTTCTCTTGGGGTGATTGACAGGCCTTCTCTCACGCAAGGGGGAGATGTTACACACTCGCTTGAGTGTGTAATAATACATACGGGCAGCAGACGAACAGGGTCCGCTGCCCTCCACCACAAAGCGGTGCAGACAGGCTCGCAAGTTGAGAACCTTGTCCGCACGACAGTTTGTACATGTCGCCCTATTAACTAAGAATGTTTTTACTTAGGGTACATTTAAAATGCACATCCCTAAAGTGTGTAGCAGAATATATGCGAGAGCAGCAGATGAAATAAATCATTTTCCTATGTGATAAAACATGAGCAAGTGCAGATCACAAACTAAAAATCTACGATAAATCAAGTTAAACGGACATGAAACACAATCTTTTACTTTTAGGATACAGATAGAGAATACAATTTTAAACAACTTTCCAATTTACTTCTTATAGCAAATCTACTTCATTCTCTTGATATCTTTTGCTGGAGGAGCAGCAATGCACAACTGAGTGCTAGCTGAACACATCTAGTCAGCCAACCAAATGTGTGCAGGCACCAATCACCAGCTAGCTCCCACTTGTGTAGGATATGTGCACGTTATTATTCTACAATTGATACCAAAAGAACGAAGCACATTTGAAAATAGAAGTGAATTTAAAAGTGTCTTAAAATAACACTATCTGAATCGTGCAAATTTAATTTTGACTTTCCTATCCCTTTAAATAAAAACATTTAAATAGATGTTTTTTTTAACCCTTACTCTGCCGTTTCATGGCTAGGTCAGAAATGAGCTAATTGGATTTGAATTCAACCAATTTAGTCAATTTGGGGTCTGGTTTTAAATTCTGCCAGAATACGGTAATAGTCATATTTATTCTCTGAAATTAGATATATTTTTTCTGTACTGATAAATGTCATAATAATTAAATCTATAAACCCTGTATAAAAACATAAACACAACATTCAGCAATAATATATTAAATGAGTCTTCTCCCAAATAAAATACTATTAAAAAATAATAATATTTAAAGGGACATGAAACCCAATTTTTTTTTTCATGATTCAGATAGAGAATACAATTTTAAACAACATTCCAATACACTTCTATATTCTAATTTGCTTTATTCTTTAGATATCCCTTGTTGGAGAATAGCACTGTACATGGGTGAGCCAATAACACGAGGCATCTATGTGCAACCACCAATCAGCAGCTACTGAGCCTATCTAGATATGCTTTTCAGCAAAGGATATGAAGAGAATGAAGAAAATTAGATTAAAGAAGTAAATTGGGAAAGTTATTTAAAATTTCATGCTCTTTCTAAATCACAAAAGAAAAAATGTGGGTGTTCCTTTAAGCTGTTATATGCACTGATATTAAAGCAATGGCACTGGCCAGTAATGATGTTTAGGAGTACTGCAGTATTAGCTTTAATTTAATCTGCTTTCACTTAGCAGAACACAGATGTGTAAAAATATTTGTTTTGCAAGAAATAATGTTTTCCTAAGCACTATATATATTTTATCATGTCCTGTTAATTCTTTATGTCTCAATCAGTCTTAAAATCTTGCACTGTGTTTATATTGAATTGGTCTAACTCACTTCATTTATTTTCATAGCACAAACAGAACAGGAAATCAATGTCTAAATATGTCAACGCTTTTCGGGTTTACACAAAGCTATGATAAAAGGGAATTAAAAGGACACTAAAGTCAAAATTAAACTTTCATGATTCAGAGACAGCAGCAACTTTCTAATTTACTCCTATTATCAAATTGTTTTGTCCTCTTGGTATCTTTATTTGAAAAGCAGGAATGTAAGCTTAAGAGCCAGCCCATTTTTAGTTGAGCACATGGGTTGCACTTGATTACTGGTGGCTAAATGTAGCCACCAATCAGCAAGGGCTAGCCCGGGTGCTGAATCAAAAATGGGCAGGCTCCTTAGCTTAAATTCCTACTTTTTCAAATAAAGATACCAAGAGAATAAAGAAAAATTGATGAAAGTTGCTTAAAATTGCTGATCTATCTGAATTGTGAAGAAAGAAAAAAAATGGGTTTACTATCCCACGCTCCCTAGAAAGGCTAAAAAGCTAAATGATTAACCTGCAAATCAGATAGCTGGGTTAGGCAATTTGCAGCGATTCAAAAAATATATATTTGTTATGCATTTCGCTCTCTAGGAAGTGTGGGAGAAAGCACAATTATTTTTTACACAGAATCAGAGGTCCCTTTAATATTTTTAACAAAATGACCCTTTTTAACAAATACATTTTTGCAGACAGAGTCAATAGAACATTATTTTCACATTAGCCAGATCAACACAATGTTTCACTATTTTCTATATGTTAGAATTTGTCTCAACAGTGAATACATCATTTAATAAATGCTAAATAATTTGTATCTAAACGACCGTTTGGGCACTTCGAACAATGTTAATTCACAATTACATATCTGATGCAGATTTTTGGATGTACTCATTAAAATTACATTTTTATTTATTATTCCTTTGCTTGTTCTGTAACAATTCCTGCAAAATCACCCCAAGGTTTAGAAACTAAAAACCCAGTCAACAGAAGGATTCTGTAAGTTTCATTTTATAAAGTTAAAAGAATTACAAAGAATTTTAAATCAAAATGAATACAAAGAACATAATACGGCCAGTTTGGTCACAACTCACTGTGTTTCTGATAATAACAACGTTATTGCCCTGTTAATCGTTTTTATGGTCATTTGAAGCTCAGTTTGACCTTATTAGACGCTGGGTCTTCTGTACGTGACCTATTTAAAAATAACTCTTGTCTATTGAAATACCGGATATTGCTTAGACTTAAACAGTGTTAGCTTAATTTAATTATTATTATAAGGTTGGGTTTTGCCGCATCTCGTATCTTTTGTTCCATTAAATGAAACTGCTTCACTCCACAAATCAAATCACCTGTCGGTAAATAATACATTTCAGTATTTTTTTTTTTTTTACATAAAAATAAAGTTATTTCATTTAAAATATATTATATTAAAACAACAATTTTAAAAAGACAGTATTCTAAAATTCTTTTTTCTAGTTCTTAAAAAAAGGGACGTTTTTGAGTTAAAGCCATGCTGCAGAACCATTTAGGGGTGTACACAGAGCGCCCCAATACAGACCTGCTTCTTATTCGTACCCCCTGTCCACTCTGATCTGGCTTTCCCTTCTTCCCCGGCCTTTTTGGGGCCCTCTCAATGCATATATGGGTATTTCCATTCATTCAGGGGAACATGCGTTTCTTTAATGACTTGAGATGAAGTCCACCGCAGAATGTAGTGTGGACCTCCAGGCTTGTCATTCGTACCTATATAACACAAAACAATAGATCAAAAAGATTTATTCATTTTACATGAACCAGATGAGGATAGATAGAGCACCATACGGCAGCAGTTTTGCAAGAATTCTTGTAAAAAATGTTATACATTGTGAAAACACTGCTGCCATCTACTGTTGAAAAGTATTCTTGCAAACCATTTCTATATAGTTCTCCAACTAAGTGCACACTACCTACCTAGGTATGCTCTTCAGCAAAGAATAACAAGAGAATGAAACCCAATTTGATATAGAAATTAATTGTAAACTTCTTAAAATTGTATAGTCTATTAAATAATGAAAAATGTTGGGTTTTCATGACCCTTTAAAGGGACACTGAACCCAAATTTTTTTCTTTCGTGATTCAGATAGAGCATGCAATTTTAAGCAACTTTATAATTTACTCCTATTATTCAATTTTTCTTCGTTCACTTGCTATCTTTAGTTGAAAAAGAAGGCATCCAAGCTTCTTTTTTGGTTGAGAACTCTGGACACAACACTTTTTTTATTGGTAGATGAATTTATCCACCAATCAGCAAGAATAACACAGGTTATTCACCAAAAATGGGCCGGCATCTAAACTTACATTCTTGCAATTTCAAATAAAGATACCAAGAGAATGAAGAAAATTTGATAATAGGAGTAAATTAGAAATGTGCTTAAAATTGCATGCTCTATCTGAATCATGAAAGAAAAAATGTTGGGTTCAGTGTCCCTTTTAAGGCCAAATCTAAACATAAATTGTAGCAAATTGTCTTTAATAATATCTCACTGCAGTTTACCAGAAGCTCTTGCTCCTCCAAAAGGCTGTGAGCCACAACGGCACCGGTGGATTTATCGTTAATATAGAAATTTCCAGCCGCGTTCCTCAGAACCTGTGTTACTTCACTGACAATGCTCCTAAAAGGAAAAAAAAACAAATACAGGAATGTATCAGAGTATGAAGCATCACTGCACGTCCTCGCTATAGAGCTAGTCACGTGATCACGCGAACTCGTCATTACCGTAAATAACAAACAGGGAACAGACAGTGGCCTCTGAATATCATTTATTCAGTAACCATGGACGCCTCCTGCTTTCTGTTTCAGGGTGGCAATAAAAGATCACAGGAGGATTTTATTGGACAGTGTGATGGCAGAGATGGGAAGTTCTAATACATCAGGGGGCAAAGTGCTTTAGTGATAAGCAGAATACTACCGTTATATTGCATCAGTAATCGCACCATCCCTGCTTAGTGCAAAGGAAACCATGTATTGGAATTATAGGTAGATGTGGTCAAATGTTCTTTACAAACGAGCAATCCACAGTATCAATTGTAAAACCCTCCAATCATCATTGGGTTCCTGCTCTGTTGTTAAAACTCTTGCAGCTCTTGAGTGGAGCTTTACTCATGTGTTTTAGCCAATTTGCAGGGTCACTAATTAAAATGACATGCTCAAGCAAATAAGGCCATGAATTGTTGCGTTGAATATCAATTTAACCATAGGGGTGTACCATAGGACACACAATTATTTTAGAGATTATATCCAAATTCAGGCACACACTATTACAAAGTTTTAAATTAAAGGGATTTGTGAGTCAGACGAAACATACAATTGTAAAAAAGTTAACAAATGTACTTCTATTATTAAATTTGCTTAGTTCCCATGATATTCTTTGTTGAAAGAGATAAGTAGGTGTCTGGAGTAATACATGGCAGGAAATTGTGCTGCCATATAGTGCTCTAGAAATGGGCAGGCTCCTAAGCTTACATCCCTGCTTTTCACCAAGGATACCAAGAGAACAAAGAAAAGAGCGATAATTTAAGTAAATTAGAAAGTCATTTAAAATTGCTTGTGCTCTATATGAATCATGAGAGAAAAGAAAATGGGTCTCATATCCCTTTAAGGGCGACGAATCTATTAAGTTAGAACATTTTAAAGTACCAATATTCAAAATATTTATGATATAAACATAGAAACAAGTGATGATCATACATTATACATTCTTCATGGCTATGATTCACTGCACAGCAATGGGCTGAATCTCTCTCTCTTCATATGGGCATATGTTTATATAAAGTTAAAAGCAAAATAAATCGTACTTATCCTGGGCGAACACTGCCCCTGTGAGGCCATAAGGAGAAGTGGAATCTATCAGGTGCAGAACGTCTTTGTATTTATTTTCTGGATACACATAAATGGCTAGAACAGGCCCAAAAATCTCCTGCACAACAAAGCACATTGCACAGTGTAAAAAAGTATATGTATAAAAATAAACAATAACAATTTCCAGCTGAAAGGCAGACAGAATTTATTTCCATCATATCTACATTCAAAGTTTGAAAATTATATTGTAACCCTTCTAGGAATAGATACAGGAATGAAGTAATTGTTTTGTTTAATTGGATATTACATTTTAATGGGATATTACAACTAATTAAATATATATATATATATATATATATATATATATATATATATATATATATATATATATATATATATATATATATAAAAACATGGAGGTGGGCGGCACTCTTATCACCCCATGCCACTGACTTCACACCCAGCTCTTTATATTTGCTTTTAAAGAGACCATATAAAACATTCTTCTCTTTAATGTATACATAATAATCCTTTTTTCCTGCTGTAGTGTTTTTTTTTTCACCTATACTGAACATAAGCAGTATTCTCTAAAGAAAACCTATATACACAAGACAAAAAAGTTGAAATCAGCCTCCAAGTTGGCGGGTGGGGGGTGAGGGATAGATACTGAACTATTCATTTTCAATTGCTCTCTATAAGTATTGGTCTTTGTTCATAAGCAAAGATAAGATAAGGAGGTCTGTGTGTATATAGAGAAAGATAAACTAATTAGGTCTGATCTTTCTGTAGACTCAGCCTATCTAAATGGGTATGTTCTGAAGAACATTACGTTGTGTTTTCCCTACACAAAATCAAATATTTCAAATAAAAAAATAAACCAAAAGGGAACATTTTCTCATACATTTAAAGGTTCATGGGAAACACATTAAGGAAAAACAAATTTAGCGTAGTGTCACTTTGTTGCTTCAATATAAGCTAGTACAACATTTTCTGTGTGTTTGATTTTTATATGTATTTCTGCATGTTCTGTGTAAACAGAAAAAAAAAAAAAATTCCAAATAAGCTTCTGTGAGGTTAAAGGGATATTGTAGTCATATTTTAATGTTTAATGTAAACGAGATTTAAATGTTTTTTTTTATAAAAATAATCTCCTGAATAAACCAATAATTATTTTGTCAGGCTTCAAGTGAAGTGTCCCTCTCATCCAATAAAACTGTGGCAGCCGTCCTAATTAGCCCGTAAGCAGCATTAGCAGGATCTACACGACTGATACTGCTATATTATGTCCAATATAAAGTGAAAGCATTTTTGTTGTGTACACCGTCCCTTTTAAATATAACAGAGGATTTTTTGGAAGCAAACATAGCTGGTATGATGACCACAGACTTAGTTGATAAATGCATAGTATTAGCTACTTGATGTCACATTGTGTCCCCTCTATAATGATACAGTTCCAGATATAGTGACACAGTGATCAGTAGTTACCTCTGTCATAATCTTTTCCTTTGGATCTTTACTCTCAATTATAGTTGGTTCTACAAAATATCCAGTTTTGTCATTACATTCGCCTCCTGCCAGAATACTGAGGCTTGGGGAGGTCTGTGCATGTTTGATCCAACTCTGTATCCGCCTGAAAGACTAATAAAGATAGAAATTTGTCAATTAAAAAGCCAAAAAGTCTAGCTCGCAGGGACAGTAACTCATGGGTTAAAAATAAATAAATAAATCTTCCAGAAATACTTTGTAATGCAACAGAACCAGTGTTACTCATTACAGGGAAATTAAAAACCGATATAAATTCTAGACATAATGATGTATTCAATGAAAAGATTGTCCAGAGAATAATATGCGAATGTATTTTTAAAAATTCATTAGCTGATATTTATAAATCCCTTATTGCATTGAACAAGAAAGTTGGTGTAGAATATTTAGCAGTATTAGGCTTAAAGGAACATGAAACCCAAAATTTTTCTTTTGTGATTTAGATAGAGCATGCAATTTTAAACAACTTTCCAATTTACTTTGATTATCTACTTTGCTTCATTCTCTTGGTATCCTTTGTTGAAAAAGCAGCAATGCACTACTGGGAGTTAGCTAAACACATTGGGTGAGCCAATAACACAAGGCCTATATGTGCAACCACTAACCAGCAGCTTCTGAGCCTACCTAGGAGAGCTTACCTAGGTATGCTTTTTAAAAGAGGATATCAAGAGAAGGAAACCAATTAGATAATCGAAGTAAAATGGAAAGTTGTTTAAAATCAAATGCTCTATCTGAATTATAAAAGAAAAAAATTGGGTTGCATGTCCCTTTAAGAAGTCTGGAGTCTGCAGTTCCAATTCTCTCTGGATTAGGACAACCAACATTGTTCAGGGTTAATTTACAAGATAAAGGGGACAAAATAAATAATTTAAGAATGTTGCAATTGTTTTTTACTACACAGTATTTTAATCAGGATACTCCTTATTTACAAGTTAGTGCTGTCATTCAATTAAATAAATATAATATAAAACTCTACACAACATTACAGCATGTGAAAACATTTTTAAATGTAACTAATTTGAATAAAGAAATTTCTCATGTTGCACCAGTGAGCAGGATATGTTTGTCATTACATTTCAGTTGCAGTTTTCTAAGCTTAAAGGGACACTGAACCCAATTTTTTTCTTTCGTGATTCAGATAGAGCATGCCATTTTAAGCAACTTTCTAATTTACTTCTATTATCAATTTTTCTTCGTTCTCTTGGTATCTTTATTTGAAAAAGAAGGCATCTAAGCTAAGGAGCCAGCCATTTTTTGTTTCAGACCCTGGACAGCACTTGTTTATTGGTGGTTGGATTTATCCACCAATCAGCAAGAACCACCCAGGTTGTTCATCAAAAATGGGCGGCATCTAAACTTACATTCTTGCTTTTCAAATAAAGATACCAAGAGAATGGAGAACATTTGATAATAGGAGTAAATTAGAAAGTTGCTTAAAATTGCATGCTGTATCTGAATCACAAAAGAAAGAATGTGGGTTCAGTGTCCCTTTTATTAACCCTTTGGTCACACAATCCATTGCAGTTGGCCCTGGTAAATATTTTATAAATATTCAACAGTATTTTTACTTTTAAACAGCTATGTGCATAAGTTTCCGTTCTGTACATTTTAAAATCAAGACTACTGATTTGTACGACTTTATATTAGATATATATTAATTAGGCCACATGTATTAAAGCGCAACTTGAGAACTTGTCTGCATGGCTTTGCAGCATACGGGCATTTAACCCCTTAAAAGCTGAGCCATTTCTGTACTCAGCTGTTTTCTAGTGGGAAACCTACACATTAAATATTGTTTTGGTTTGGTTTTTTTATCAGATACAGCCGATTTAAGCTTCACCGTTATTTGACATGAGAACTCTACAACAAAATGTGTGTAAAATAATGTATAAAAGCTATAGTCAAAAGAAGGAGGAGTTATCTTCATTTAAATAAGGGCCTTTGGGTATAGTTATTTAACTTTGATGTGCAATGAGAATTTACACAAATAGACATTTATTCCCGCCAGGTGATCACCAATACCACAGTAATCACCCGGCTATTAAAACTTTTTGTAGGGGCTTTATTTTAATGAAGGGCTCTTGGACATGTAAGTGTATTTACGTGTTTTTTGTTTTTATTTTATTTAATTATACTTTTACTTTATACCCTTAAGACACACTGGGGGGTGTCTATGGTTTAAGGGTCATCAACCTTGGCTCTCCAGAGGTTTTGAAACTACATTTCCAATGATCATCAGCCAGCTTCAAGTGCATGTGCATCATGGGAAATGTAGTTCCAAAACCTCTGGGAGCCAAGTTTGAGGGGTTTGAATACTCTCCTCCCCCATCCAGCTCCCTTAAGTTCCTTCGAATAGCCACCTGGTATTCTTTGGTAGGTGCGGGGCACTATTAGCTCCAAAAGTGCCCTCATGCAGTTGACAACTCATGGTCACCATCTGCACTTAAAACATTGCACAGATGGCAACCACATGCCATCCTCACATAAAGGGATTAAACAGACAGTAAAGTCAAATTAAACTTTCACGATTCAAATAGAGCATGCAATTTTACACAAACTTTCTAATTTACTTTTATTATCTCATTTGCTTCGCTGAGTATCCTTTGTTGAAGAGTAAACCTAGGTAGGCTCAGGAGAAGTAATGCACTACTAGGAGCTTGCTGATGATTGGAATCTAGGTGTGTTCAGCTAGCTCCCAGTACTGCATTGCAGCTTCAATGCTCTGTCTGAATCATGAAAGTTTAATATTGACTTTAGAGAAAGGAAATAGAAGTGAAAATGAAACCTGAATTGTATAGAGCATGAAAAAAAGAAAACAACTTTCCAATTTATGATCTAATTTTCCTCTTGGTCTCCTTTGCGGAAATGTAGTTCCTTTCCATGAGAGCATACAGAGGTAGGGTCAGGTGCGTGCATGTGTCTCAATTACTATATGGCAGCAATGATTGCAACTATGTTTCTAACAATGTTATACATACAGTTAAGACACATGCACACTCGTGAGCCTACCCCTGTATGCTCTTATGGAAAGGAGCGTAATTTCAACAAACACCCCCAGAGAAAAAGGTAAATTTGATAATATAAGTACATGGATTTTTTTTGTATTACCATTTGCTTAATTAAAACAATAATAGTTTAATTTTGTCTTCTATGTTCCTCTAACATGTGAATGCTGTTTTCCTTTAATACAATTATGTGGGTATTAACATGTGACTGTAAAGTTCACGTATTACACCGGAATGTTAACATCTGAGATTCAGTGATAGAATCTGTGACAAACCAGTCAAGCCCTTGTATTATTGTAAATGTTTAAATAGCAGAAAAATCCAAAATGATGTCCACTTTATTTGCCTGTAATGGATTCTGCCTAGAATGAACAATGGGTTGTAAACACCAAGAAAAGGTGAGGCACCGTTGGTGTATTGTCTATGGGGGGTAAGGCAGGCATACACCCTTATCTCTCGCCAACCCTCAGAAATGTCCTGTTGCCAAGAGGAGCCTGTCTCTAAGGAGAGGATTTGGCAACAAGGGTGTTTGAGATTGTGCTAGTAATGACTCCCTGGGGTGCTCGTCTCACACAGTAGTATGGGGCTTTGCTATTGGGTCTAAAAGCAGCAAGTCCCTTTAATCAGCTGTGTCTTATGTATGGAGTCAAAGATGAGGAAACAGAGTCTTGGGATTGTTCTGCAAAAGTACCCTGATGTAGCTCCTCCTACTACGCCAGCAGCTAATCCGTTCTCCCAGATATGGACAATTTATTTCTGAAATTTGTTTTACTCCCTTTTATTTTATACCTGTAACTGTAATTGTGTTCCCTGTAATGTTACTTTTCCAATTAAACTCACATTTAAAAAACTCTCCTTGGCTGGTTGATTGTGAACTCAAGTGATTAGAGAGACTGAATATTATATATTATTTTATCTAATTAACATTGATTAAATTTCCCAATAAGCTTAGAGGAATATGGCTGCACCTCACCAACGAGGCCCAAAGAAGGCTGAAACGATCGTCTGGGGTTGCCATGTTCTTTGTTCAAAGGACAATTGACTGGTATTTCATTGTTGAACTGCCCTTGCTAGGCAGAATCAGACTGATATACTTCAGGAAAGTTCTCCTCTGTTAAAAGCATTATTGGGCTAAAATTGCTCCCAGGTGGTAAATCGCTGTAGAACAAGCTACTGAGCTATTTGTTCCTGGTAGAGCGCTTCTCTTTCT
>NC_069506.1:35013738-35028738 GCF_027579735.1 Bombina bombina
TAATAAAAATAAATAAATAAAAAAAGAAAACACGAAGACACCACTACCAAATAAGATATGGAAGAGGAAAATAACACCAACAACTGAGAATTAGTGGCAAAATACAAACAATTATTACAGACATCCCAACCTGCAAAACTCATTTCAGGGAGGTGGGTTCACCCGCTACTGCGCTGCCCCCCCTCCCAGTTATATATTGGACACCTTGAAACCCTAAATAAGATAGAGACTTATCATTAAAGTAGCTTCCCACTAAAGGCACATTAAAAAAAAGTAGCTTTATTGCTCAACCACATACAGGGAGTGCAGAATTATTAGGCAAATGAGTATTTTGACCACATCATCCTCTTTATGCATGTTGTCTTACTCCAAGCTGTATAGGCTCGAAAGCCCTACTACCAATTAAGCATATTAGGTGATGTGCATCTCTGTAATGAGAAGGGGTGTGGTCTAATGACATCAACACCCTATATCAGGTGTGCATAATTATTAGGCAACTTCCTTTCCTTTGGCAAAATGGGTCAAAAGAAGGACTTGACAGGCTCAGAAAAGTCAAAAATAGTGAGATATCTTGCAGAGGGATGCAGCACTCTTAAAATTGCAAAGCTTCTGAAGCGTGATCATCGAACAATCAAGCGTTTCATTCAAAAATAGTCAACAGGGTCGCAAGAAGCGTGTGGAAAAAACCAAGGCGCAAAATAACTGCCCATGAACTGAGAAAAGTCAAGCGTTGCAGCTGCCAAGATGCCATTTGCCACCAGTTTGGCCATATTTCAGAGCTGCAACATCACTGGAGTGCCCAAAAGCACAAGGTGTGCAATACTCAGAGACATGGCCAAGGTAAGAAAGGCTGAAAGACGACCACCACTGAACAAGACACACAAGCTGAAACGTCAAGACTGGGCCAAAAAATATCTCAAGACTGATTTTTCTAAGGTTTTATGGACTGATGAAATGAGAGTGAGTCTTGATGGGCCAGATGGATGGGCCCGTGGCTGTATTGGTAAAGGGCAGAGAGCTCCCAGTCCGACTCAGACGCCAGCAAGGTGGAGGTGGAGTACTGGTTTGGGCTGGGTATCATCAAAGATGAGCTTGTGGGGCCTTTTCGGGTTGAGGATGGAGTCAAGCTCAACTCCCAGTCCTACTGCCAGTTTCTGGAAGACACCTTCTTCAAGCAGTGGTACAGGAAGAAGTCTGCATCCTTCAAGAAAAAAATGATTTTCATGCAGGACAATGCTCCATCACACGCGTCCCAAGTACTCCCACAGCGTGGCTGGCAAGAAAGGGTATAAAAGAAGAAAATCTAATGACATGGCCTCCTTGTTCACCTGATCTGAACCCCATTGAGAACCTGTGGTCCATCATCAAATGTGAGATTTACAAGGAGGGAAAACAGTACACCTCTCTGAACAGTGTCAGGGGAGGCTGTGGTTGCTGCTGCACGCAATGTTGATGGTGAACAGATCAAAACACTGACAGAATCCATGGATGGCAGGCTTTTGAGTGTCCTTGCAAAGAAAGGTGGCTATATTGGTCACTGATTTGTTTTTGTTTTGTTTTTGAATGTCAGAAATGTATATTTGTGAATGTTGAGATGTTATATTGGTTTCACTGGTAAAAATAAATAATTGGAAATGGGTATAATATTTGTTTTTTGTTAAGTTGCCTAATAATTATGCACAGTAATAGTCACCTGCACACACAGATATCTCCCTAAAATAGCCTAAAACTAAAAAACAAACTAAAAACTACTTCCAAAAATATTCAGCTTTGATATTAATGAGTTTTTTGGGTTCATTGAGAACATGGTTGTTGTTCAATAATAAAATTAATCCTCAAAAATACAACTTGCCTAATAATTCTGCACTCCCTGTATAACAAACCTATTTTCCAGTGATCATACACTTGTTGAATGCTTAAATATTTTAGAATACAAAGTTTAATTACGTGCAGTAAATAAGGTAGTATTTGTGTTTTATTTTATTAGAATAAGTGGGGGCTGTTTGGTTACTGATGCGTGCTTTGAGGGTTCTATAAACGTCCCAGCAACTAAAGTCATTCCTTAAAGAAACACTTTTCCGGATTTGGGCCACATTGGATCATGGGTACTTGGAGTTTCAGGGAGATTGCATTCCATTTGCTGGCATCAGGGAGCCGCTATTACAATCAGGGAGACTCCCTGAACTTCAGGGAGACTTGGAATGTCTGTTATTAGGAGACTACAGAAGTAAGGTCACAAATTAGACTAGATTTAGAGGATTGCTGGACATTAAAAGGGACATAATATTCATATGCTAAAATCACTTGAAAAGTGATGCAGCATAATTGTAAAAGGCTGACAGGAAAATATCACCTGATAATCTCTATGTAGAAAAGGAAGATATTTTACCTCACAATTTTCTCAGCTCACCAGAGTAAGTGCTGTGTAAAAAAGTTATACTTCAGCTGCTGTCCAATTGCAGGTACAAAATAAAAGGAAGCAATAAACAGCAGCCAATTGTCATCAGCAATGCTGAGGTCATGAACTCCTTTACTGTGATCTCATGAGATTTCAGTTAACTTTCATGAGATTACATAGTAAACTTCCTTAAACTGAATAGGAAAAAACATGAGTCTGCATGAGGCACGCTGCCTTGCAGGTCCCAGGACAGGCATACTGATTTGCTGCTTCAAGTCCTTTACAATGGGGTGTGAATACTTAGGACATTTTGAGGTAAAATATCTTTCATTTTTAAATAGAGATGTTCAGGTGATATTTTCTAGTAAGCTTTTTACAGCTATGCTGCATCCCTTGCAAATGTTTCAAGATTTGGGTATTATGGCCCTTTAATCAGATTAGGAATGTAGGTATGAGGTGCTTTCCAGACAGCCCATTGACACATTTCACGAAGAGTAGCATCAAGAAGTTGCCATAGCCCTAGTGAGTGTGCTTGAAGCCCCTTTGGATCCAGTACATCACTCTGTTTGTAGGATCTGGAAATGAATACTAATAAAATTAATGAAGCCGCAGTCTGCTTCTCTCAGTTAAGACACCATCAAAAGTTAAATGCACAATGCAAAAATATAAACAAAGACAATCTTACTTTATGTTCATCGCTCTGCTGCTTGCAGCATTTGAGGATGTGTATGTAAAAAACAGGATCTCGCTGAAAAAGGATATAACAAGGTGGATGAATAGTTGTTATCAAAAGATAGAATGGAACAGTTACTATGTAGGTTGTGACCTCTGAATCCTGCACAGAAGTTGAGGAATTGAAGGAAACTAATATAAAATATTGAACCATCAAATAGCATCTACTCCCTAAGAGAAGAGAGTTGGGATAATGGCTGAAGAAAATATTAACCTGGGACCTGATAAATGGATGCCACACAATCTGTAAAATCGGGCAAGCCTCACTCATAATCAAATTAAATACATTTTGCATTTTAATTGTCATTCTGTTGGTGCAACAGAGACCTCTGTTCAAGTAGTTTGTCTAACTCAAAGTTCAAATCTGGTAGCAGATGAATTAAAGTGAGATTCTGGGACATGCTTCTGAGCCCAAGAAAAGATGGAATGGCCTTCCATGATGGCTCAATCACAACTTGTTCCACGTGGAAATAAAGATAGGACAAAAAAGTTCTGGTTATCTGTTAATATCTTGGATGGAATATCCATTGAGATTAGTGTAACAAAGCCTGAACAATCACCTTGATTTCTAGAATATTTGAGGGGAAAATGGAGGCAGCCCTGAATCCATTTCCCTTGAACAAACTGCCCCTGGCCATGAGCAAGCCATACCCGACTTGATTAAATCTGTCAAACGTAAATCCAGCCTTCTGCAAAATTTTGACTGTTGCATCCACCAATCCAGATGGTTTCTTAGGAAAATTGGAAAGGAAATTCTTTGTTACCGGCTGTGGTTTCTCTTGTAGATGATGCAGGAAATGCTGCTGAAATTGTCACATGTGCCATCTGGACCACTTTACTATAGAAACTGCTGAAGACATGAGACACATCCAGACCCTCACTATCTGGAACAGTGAGTGCAATATATTGCTGAAATAAAGTATCAGACACATGATTACAGTCTGTTTGTGTTGAGGCTGAGGAATGAGAGGAACTGGAATCTTTGTAAACACCTTCTGTGCACTGGAAATGTTGACCTGCTACTGAGGAGCGTAGGAACTGCATATATTTATTTGCTATGCAAATGTGAAAATAAGTATCCTTGAGATCAGTGTAAATAATATTCTATAGTATGGTACTGATGACTGTCAGAAGAAACTCCATATTGAATTTCCATCTGACAAAGTAGCTGTTCAGTGCCCTGAGATCCAACAAGGTCTTCACAACCATCTTTTATCTTTATTAGAAACAGAGGCGGGTAAAATCCCAGCACTTGTGGGAAAAAGGAACCTCCTAAATTACTCTGTCTTACAACAATTTGTTGATGAACTTGGTATAATGACCACACACGTCACTGGATGCACTGGGAGTGGTGTTTCAAGCAGATAACCTACCAAAATAGTGCCTAGAAACTACCTATATTTAAAAAGTTTTGCCCAGATGTATTGAAGCCTGCAAGTCTGTCTTCCACAGGACTCATCTGGAAGAAATCATTGCACCTTGGCTTGCTGGGGTTGTGCAAACTCCATCCACAACCCAAACTTTTGACTTGGGATTACATCCTCCAGGCATGTCAACAAAAATGATCCTCAGACAACATAATTTTAAATCCTACATACTGAGATGATACCGGTGACATCTACTGTTCACAGATGCATACTGTCATGTAAAAGGTGAGATATCATTGGAAGCTATGGGCACAAATATCATATTGATTAATCCATTCATATAGGAATCTTTATTACTGCAGTGAATTGGCTGCATTGTGAACAAACGCTGGAATGCGTGATATTAAACCCCTCTTTTGTTCTGAAACACAGATTTGTAGAACAAAGAAATAGGCACTTGTAAACTCAGGATGTCTCAATTATCCACTTGATAGGAAGCCTGTATAAGGAGTTTTTCCTATCTGAAGGAGCAGTCGCTCAGTCTGAAGTAATCTATGAAGCTAACTGAATCTCAGAGGATGTAGCTCTTACCATATAGGTGTTAAATTGTCCCATACTGAGTTCAAATACACGAAGTTCAGATGTTACATCTCCATAGAATAGCAAAGAAATTTACTTTGAAACACATGTATGGTTGAAAGCATAAGGTTGAAACTTTGACAGAGTCATTTGAAATTAATTGTTATAATTTTCAAATCTATTTAAAATATCCTTAAGCTGCAGAAATGTTTAATTTGTACCTCAGTATGGTAATAATAAACATATAAACCTAGAAGATTGTCTGTTTGTATAATATTAAATATGAAGTGAATTGAATAATAGCTACCTGGGTAAATGGAAAATGTATTCCAATATCTCAGAATAATAATGCTGTTTCTTTAATTTCAAACATCTGATAAGTGCTTATGTATTTGGTGCTGGAAATTATATCATATGTTTTATACACTGAGCAAGATATATAGTGTATATGGAATAATAATTAAATGTAAGTATAGCTATATGAAATTACATCAGACTGCTACTCACAAGGTATGTATGTGATATTAATATGGAAATTATAAACCTAAAATATTAGTTGGATCAACTGTTGAAGGTATTATAATCCTTCTAAATCCTTTCATAGAAAATGTGACTTTAAAAAGGCATCTTCTAAAATATTATAAGTAGTATAACATGTTTAGTATGAAAATACTCAGGTTAAATAGTATTAAATAATCCCATACATATTGGACATATTGTTTGTTGATACTGGAAAGTATAAATGTATTTAATGAACACTTTAATCAAATACTAAAACTGTAGCAGTATTTGATAATGAAACTATTTTTTCTTTGTCTGCTGCCCCCGGTGGAATAAAAATGGTATTGCAATTAAAAGGTATTTGGCTGCTCAGGGAAGCATTTTCTAAATAACTTATGAGGGACAAGCTTTGGTCAGGGGCATATTCAATATTCTGTGGGAATGATTAAAGAAAAGAAGGAGTGGTTTATCACTTTGGATACATTTTTGCCATACACACCTAGACAAGGGGCAGACAGACAGGACTCAAAGAGGGAGATCACTTTGACTGAGAGAGAAACAAAACACACAGACTTGTGTGAAGTATCTTCTCTGCAATTTTGGGAACTTTCTTAGAATAAGAAAGATAATAATTTGAGGCCTGTATCCTTGTAATAGTGGACTAAATCCTTCTTATATGACCCACAAGAAAACTCTGAAAGCTGAACACTCATCTGGTTATTGGTGCAGTATACGCAATTGTTAAAGTATATATAATATTTAAATCAAATATATTCTATAGCTATAGTTTAATTGAAGCTGGCGATTCAAAGGGATATTTGGTATTTTAAGTTTATATTCATAGTCCTGTGCAGTTTAAAACTAGTCATATTAATGCTAAATCATTTTATTTGCTAGAAAATAATTTAATATATAGTTATGCAATCTTACTTATTGTGAATCTCTTAGAAATTGCATATAAATTGGTTATTGTGTTAATAATATACAATTTCTCTGATGGTTATAAGTTCAGCATTAGAGTTATTGGCTAGTTATAGACTATTCTGGTATCATCATTTGGGGTATTTTAATGTGATTCATTGTGAGTAAGGTTAATTTTAGAGATATATTTTGGTTTGCTTTGTAAAGAATATTGTAACAGCATAGACAATATAATTGGTTCATAATCTAGTTTCTACATAAATAATAATTCAATGGTGTCTATAAAAGGTAAACTAATCTAGAAAATTAAGGAATAAATATTGAATCCAATAAATATATTGTACGTATATACATTTTATTGGTTGGCAACTGCTGAGATAATATATACAACATTTTATTGGAGGGTTACTGCTAAGATAATAATAAATAATAATTTTGTAACCTAATCATAGACTAACAATACAATGTACGCCTAACCCTTTCCCTAACATCAGTTCCTCTCCTCCTTTGTTATCCCCTTGAAACCCCCTTAGAATGTAAGCCTTCGAGCCCAGCTGTTTGTAGATCACCTTCATGAGAGCTGATTTATAACAGAGCAACTCTTGGCAGGGCCCTCTACCCATTTGCTCCATATAATGCTACAACTAATTATTGCACTGCAGAATCTGTTGGTTCTCCTAGGAGGGAGAAAATTACTCTTACCACCTGTTTGATGGAAAATCAAGGTCTCCAACTCCTTCCTGAACAGAACAGCCCCCTCAAAGGGCAGGTCAAGGATATTGACTTTGGATCTGGAACTCAAATCTCAGTGGCTCAGCCATAATGCTCCTTCTCACCAAAGTAACCATCACCATAGACTTGACGTTAAAACAGTGTTTTCACCAGGACCTATTCAATAGGTCACACTACCCAGCTGATTTTTACTGACCACCCGGCTAAAATTTAAGCCAATATTAAGTTAAATTAGATAAATTTTTCAATGTTTGTTCAACAATTCTTCAGGTACAAAGGAATCAGATAGAGGGAAACAATCATAGGGAGGAGACAAATATTAATTTCCATGGTCTCTTCTAGAGACATAATGAAATCTGACACAATTGTCAAGATGATTTGTAACAGGTACATTGGATCAGAGACAGGAATCTCTCCCTGAGAAGCTGAAACACAAGAGTGCACCTCCATGGATTTACCCACCATAAATCTGACAAGACACAAGTGGGTTTAGGATCAGGGCTTGGGGTCTTGGCAACGGAAGTGAAGCAAATTGGCAATTCAGGTCTAGGATCCATCAGTGAAATAGATATGAAACTGGTTAACTACTTGGAAGCTGGTATACATGAATAAAGGCAATACATATAGCACACTTTGCAGAACTTGAAGAGGTAGAGAAAACCACCAGCTCTGTGTCTTGCAGTGTAAAGCACCCAGTGGCAGCATACTGTAGTTCATGGGAACACAGGAACACACTGTCCAGAGTGAGCATCAGATGTCACGTTACTAGAAGATGGCGGCACCCACTAAAACAGAATGAAAACCCTCTCTCTCTAAGGGACACTGAAGAAACTTCTGAAGCAACTTTAGACATTGAGACTGCTTTTTAAACACTAGCCTGAACACAGGGCATAAGCCCAAACTGAGCAGGCCACCCATAAGCCAAGGATTTTAAGCAAATAGTCGCTCCAGAAAAGGTAGGGAGAAGAGGTTCTCAGTCCTGTCCAAGCAGAAATGGGCAGAACCAAGAGCAGAAAAAGGGGATAAAACAGGGGTTATATTTATAGTATAGGCTTGGGGAGTGGTGAATTCTATCTATTCCATGAAGTAAAGGGATTGTTCTTGTGAGTCTTAGCCGAGGAAGAGCCAAGATATAAGGCTTTCCTCTCAAATATGTTCGTAGCCTCCGACTTTTGTAAATATTATGTACAACACTCTATTTCCTTGTTTTAAAATATTAAAGGTGATAGTGGTCAGTTAAATTAATCAGAGACTGCATTAGCATTTTAATGTGTTTTAATTATTTGGTACCTTATTTTATCATCTGTGATATAACTTGTTCAGTCAGATCTGTCCAACTGGTCTGATGCATTCCTAATTTGTAGGATATTATATATATTTATAATATATATATATATATATAGTATATATAATATATATATATATATATATATATATATATATATATAAAAGTTCCTTAAAGGAAAGCACAATCTCACAATACAAATAATGCCCACAGTGCTCTGCTGATGATGATTTTAAGCGTTATGTTGTACATTTTTTAATATGTGTTGACATTTGACAAAGGCACAATGCCGTGCCGAAACGTTATGTCTTCTTTTTAAACGATTTAATAAATTTGTATTTTTTACTAAGACCAATGAGTGCCTGCATTTTTGGATCGTATATATATATATATATATATATATATATATATATATATATATATATATATATATATATATACTATATATATATATATATATATATATATATATAATCCAGCCCCATTTTATTTTAGTTATTTAACATTTTTACAAAAGGAGTACAGTACAAGTGGTTGTGCATAGTGATTATTCATTTTCCAACCATGCTGGCTGGTTTAATGTAACAAACCAATACAATTTTATAAGGAACTGTTCATGCCACAGAGGTCCACAGAAGTATTTAATGCACATTGTCCTGTACATAAAATGGTACTAAGGAAAAAACTCCTTCTACTTGTTCATTGGCCAGCATCTTCCTGACACCACTCACATTGTTGGGATACTTACGGCACACTCCCGGTGAAGTTAATCCCACAAAGATGCTCTGAGCTGGTAATAGTGTCTCCAAAAACAGGACCATCTGCAGGCACAAACTGGATGATATTTGGTGGGAGTCCAGCTTCTTGAAGAGCCTTGTACACAACATAAATGGACAATATGGAGGTATCCACTGGGCTTCCACAGAACCACATTGCCCCTGGAAGTAAAGAGGAAGAAAATCAGCACATACAGATAAATGACTCTTCAAAATAGCCTAAAGGGGAAAAAAACTCTCAGATGTTAAATTATTTACCTGCCTCCATATCTGTATGACTTTAGTTTAGGACAGGGTTTTTCAATTCCAGTCCTTAGGCCTTCCTAACAGAACCCAGAGTTCAGAATAACCTTGTGTGAGAGCCCAGTTCAGTTCAGGGTTATTGATCAGTTAATTATTTCACTTGTGCTCAAGTTCAGATATCCTGAAAATCTGTCCTGGTTAGGGGGCTATCTTCATATGATCTAACCAGAAGCCTAACAAAAAGAGAGTTAATTAACAATTATTTCTCTGAGGTCTCCTTTATAAGGGGTCATTTTCAACATTTTTTATGGAGCAAATCATTAAATAATAATTTCAATAAATAAAAAAAGGGAAAGAAAAAAAAACGGGAGAAAAAGCTATAGATGCGCCTGAACTTTATTAAATGCTATAAAATCTGTCAAAACTGCTCAAAGGTTCCTGTACTATAACCTTGCAACACAGTTTTTACAGAGGGAATTAAAGGAACAGTCTAGTCAAAAATTAAACTTTCCATGACTCAGGGGATGTAACTTTAAACAACCTTTCCAATTTACTTTAATTATTATAATCAAATTTGCATTGTTCTCTTGGTATTCTTAATTGAAAGCTAAACCTAAGTAGGCTCATATGCTAATGTCTAAGCCAGTGCTTTCCAAACTGTGTGTCGGGACACACTAGTGTGTCGGCAGCAGTGTGTAGGTGTGTCCTGCTTCAGCACAAATTTTTTTAAATTTATTTATTTTTTTTGGTTTCTGGACTTTCGCCTGCCTGCCTACGCATACTCACATGGTTGACACTATGATCTGATACCTTGTGGGTCACAGATCATCTTAACCAATTGGCGCAGCTCAGTGGGAACTGAAAACTATTCCCATTGGCGGTTTTGGCGGCACATTGGCTCCTGACTGCACGTGTAGTCTGCTTAATTGGCTCGTGACTGCATGTGTAGTCATTGAGTGGGACGCAGTGTGTTTGCAGCGTGGGCAGTAGTCAATCGGACTCACCGAGCTCTGAGGGCGGCAGCTTAAACGCTGAGCTGAAGTCAGAAGTCAGTGGGTTTTTTTGGCAACTAGCTCCCAGTAGTGCATTGCTGCTCCTGCTCTTGATATAAGGATAGGATAGGGGAAACTTAAAAATGCTTGATGATGAAATGCGAGTGTCTTTATCTGATATTCCACCAAATATTCAGAAATTGTGTTCATCCCATCAACCTCATACATCTATAAAATAGTAAGTATGTGTCCGTATCTCTTAAAACAAGTTTTGTTTAACCTCAGAATTAATTACTGTGCCGCGAAATGATGTAGGTCTAAAAAGTGTGTCACCAACATGAAAAGTTTGGAAAGCTCTGGTCCTAAGCCCCTTTGAAGGCAGCCTCTTATCTTAGTGCATTGTGACAGTTTTTTGTACAGCTAGACAGTGCCTAGTTCATGTGTGCCATATAGATAAAATTGTGCTCATTCCATAGGAGTCCAGCACTGATTGGCTAAAATGCAAGTCTGTCAAAAGAACTGAGATAAAGGGGCAGCCTGCAGAGGCTTAGATACATGGTAATCACAGAGGTAAATGAAATATTACATGATGCTAATCAATTAAATCCAACACTGTGTGTTAAAAGTATCATAAGTCACCCCTCAAGATAAAAAAGTAATAAATAAATATAACAATTAATATAATTACATTTATTTTCAAAGGCAAATTAAGAGCGGAGCACTTTGGTAGAGTATAACATTAAAGTTAAAAACTGCATTAAATACATGCTGTACTCATAGCTGATGTTACACCCATGTAAAACATACTCAGTTTAAAAACAACAACCTGCATCCTATTGGTCAGGTTCACTAATCCTTAACGAATGGGCTTCTGGACTTATTTACATTTAAAGACATACTTCATCTATTAACCACTCACATGTGGCCTTCTTATTAGTTGGTTTATACATCTCAGATTGCTTAATTCAATATAGGAATTCTTTCCCAGATATACAACATAATTATCTATGTATATAAAATGTATGTATATACGCACACACTCCATCCTATAGATGATCTACACAGTGAATGTGAAACTATGTCCTATAGTAATAACCTTGTTAATGATGGTTAAAATGTCTCAAAAGAATGTATGTTATTTTATTTTCAACCATATTATGGAGGACAGGCATCTTGTATTTTATTACACAGCATAGTAGGGGTAGGACACTGCACCTGCAAACCCCTACGTGTAATAAGCAGGATAAATGTACTTTGCTAGGTTGGTCTCATTCACACAACAGTTCAAAGCGAACACCTGAGCATTTAATTACAAGCTCTGCAGTTATCCGTAAGCAGGCAGACGGACAGCAACCTGTATTTATCTGTACGGAGCAGGCATTTCCTTCGGAAGGGATTTAGAAAACACATTTTATCTTTAGAAAGAATTGCAAAATAAAGCAGAGATTAAAAGATGATAACGTGTGCAGAGAATGGAAGACGGTCGCGGGATTAGAAGGATTAGCGTTTTACAAATGAGGGGAGATTCTCTCAGTCACACAATCAGAGTCCTATTTTTAGAAAATGAGCTGATATTACATAAACTTTATCCGTCATTTTGCAAGAACTTGTCATGCAGAATTAAAATATTTAGTAAAGTTGGTGGTTTTGAAGTCGTAATTCAAATTTATGTTTTCTTTTCTTAAAGGGGCATAGAAGTTCAAATGAAACTTTAATGTTTCAGACGGAGCATGCCAGTTTAAAAACATCTCTAGGATCAAACTGATGTCTTTGTCTTGGTTTACTTTGCTGAAACTTATCTCCTTTTAATGAGAGCATACTGAGGTAGGCTCAGGAGTGTGCACGTGTCTTGAGCCATGGTACAATTTATGAAATAGCAGATACAAAAAATGAGGGGTAAAGCGATTGCCAGTGACATCTTGTAAAATGGAGATAAAACAGGACTGGTAGGATTGCCAGTTTACATGCTAAAGTGTATAATAGAGATAGGATAGATAACATTGTTACAAAAACATTGTTGCAAATATTTCTATTATATAGTGTTCACAGCATGTTCAGATCATAAAAATTAAAAGAATAATACTATTTTTGTTTAAAGGGACACTGTAATGCAAAATGAGTCTCTCCTCAATGTGTTTCCAATGACTTGTTAGCCAGCTACAGAGAACAAAATGATAGGAAATTCTGCCTTAAGGTTGGCTTTACTCTATGAAATAGCTGGTTTTTGTTCTTTTAAATGGGCTGACCTTACAAGAACAGTATCGTATCTGTACTCTCTATACACCAATATATCATCTTATCTTTCTCTATGTATAAAGGAGAGGACAACTGATACTTGGAAATTAACAATCTAGTACCTCTCTCTCCCACTGGGCTTCTGCTGCCTCATATTTATATAGTTCTCTATAGAGAACACTGTAGTATTTTCAGTATAGATTGTGGTTTCAATAGGCAAAACAATGCTAATAAAAATGACAAAATAAAGGTGCTAATTTTCAAACATATACTTTCCACCAGGTAAAAATGGATCATTTGGAACACATTAAAGGGGAAAGATTTACTGTACAATATCCATTTAAGAAGTTAATAATATAGTTAAAATCACAAATTTTGTCTGTCACATTTCAAAATTTCTATTTGCTGGCTCCCTGAATCATGTGACAGCAATCAGCCAATCACAGACTCATATACATTGTGAACTCTTGAACATGGTTTTTGATAATGGAAGTCAATTTGAGAGCTCTATCTGAATCATAAAAGTTTCATTTTAACTTAAGAGTCCCTTTGTGAAAAACATATCAGTCTTATCAATATTTAATTTTACTCTTAGTTTAGTCACTTGAGCCAATTCTTATTTTAATTCCCTTGTGTTTCCTGCATTTAACTAAATATTACTGTTAAATTGTTTACTAATCTCTTTTCATACTGTGTCTCTACTAATGGAATTAAATAAGTGTAATAAAGAAGCTAAAATCATGCAAGATGCCATACAATATTTTCACATGGGAATTCTGATGAATTAGAATAAAGACTGACAGATAGCAATGTGAGACCAAGTATAGAATATATGATAAACCTCTGAAATCTATTTCTATTATGGGCCAGATTAATTGGGGCGATAATTAATAGTGATGTCACAAACCTAAAAATTTGGGTTCGCGAACAGCGAATGCAAACTTCCCCAAAAGTTTGCGAACCGGCGAACCTGGGCGAACCTCCATTGACTTTAATGGGCAGGCGAATTTTTAAACCCACAGGGACTCTTTCTGGCCACAATAGTGATGGAAAAGTTGTTTCAAGGGGACTAACACCTGGACTGTGGCATGCCGGAGGGGGATCCATGGCAAAACTCCCATGGAAAATTACATAGTTGATGCCGAGTCTGGTTTTAAGCCATAAAGGGCATAAATCACCTAACATTCCTAAATTGTTTGGAATAACGTGCTTTAAAACATCAGGTATGACAAGATATGAGTGGTGCTGTGAGCCTGACACAAAAAAGCAGACTGATGTTTCACAGTCCAAAAAGTTTTTATTTTTTTAAATGTACACTTACACTACTATTAAACAAGATATGAGTGGTGGCACTGGGCAAGTGGGCACAGTATACACTGTGAGCCTGACACAAAAAAGCAGACTGATGTTTCACAGTCCAAAAAGTTTTTATTTTTTTAAATGTACACTTACACTACTATTAAACAAGATATGAGTGGTGGCACTGGGCAAGTGGGCACAGTATACGCTGTGAGCCTGACACAAAAAAGCAGACTGATGTTTCACAGTCCAAAAAGTTTTTATTTTTTTAAATGTACACTTACACTACTATTAAACAAGATATGAGTGGTGGCACTGGGCAAGTGGGCCTGGTACACATGCTGGCAGGCAGGCAACTGCAATTAGATTACACTAGCAGACTGATGTTTCACAGTCAAAAAAGTTTTTTTTTTTTTAAATTTACACTACTGTTACACCAGATATGAGTGGTGGCACTGGGCAAGTGGGCCTGGCACACACGCTGGCAGGCAGGCGACTGCAATTAGATTACACAAGCAGACTGATGTTTCACAGTCAAATAAATTTACACTACTGTTACACCAGATATGAGTGGTGGCACTGGGCAAGTGGCTTGGCAGGCAGGCAACTGCAATTAGATTACACAGGAAAAAAAAAAACAGACTGATGTTCTAGCCCTAAAAAGGGCTTTTTGGGGTGCTGTCCTTACAGCAGAGATCAGATGAGTCCTTCAGGACTGTAGTGGACACTGAATACAGTAGCCTAGCTATAGATTTCCCTATTAAATCAGCAGCAGCTACACTGTCCCTCCTCTCACTAAGAATGCAGCTTCCAAATGAATCTAAAATGGATGCTGTCCAGGAGGTAGGAGGGTCTGGGAGGGAGGGTCTGCTGCTGATTGGCTGGAATGTGCCTCCTGACTGTGAGGTACAGGGTCAAAGTATTACTCAATACCCACCGC
>NC_069506.1:35033738-35043738 GCF_027579735.1 Bombina bombina
CATATACACACAGTATATATACACACATATACACACACATTAGACAACTGTCATAAAGCCTCTTCTATATAGTCAACCCTATCAAATACCACCACATTATCTTGTCAGACTCATGTATAACAATAATTATATAATTGCTCAAATCTTTCAAAGCTATTGTTTCCGTGGCAATAAGGTTGTTCATAAACCTATTATTTTTTATTTATGGTGTCAGGTTTTTTCAGCTTAGTTTTTAGAACTGACTGGAGCACTTCCAATGGTTTCCCCCTACTTTGTATGAAATAAAATCTACTTTCAGATTTAAATTTAGAGGTATCTACCATTTCACTCGTGGGTCCATTTCTAAAAGTCTCCTCCCCCAAACTCTCCTCTAAAAGTAACTAAGTCACAATCAGAAGTTAACTAATTTAAGGTCAGAGTCTCCTGGTTGCTCAGCCCATGTTTAAAATTACGTTTTTCATAACCTGGATTGACATCAGCACCAAAAAAATGTTTTTGGAGAGTTAAATTTCTTATGAACTTACTGACATCCATAATGGTGGAAACAGAGAAGTTACATGAGGGAGAAAAGTCAAAGCCTTTGCTTAAAACACTAAATGACAACTTCTGTGACAAGTTTACCACATTTTTTGTTAAATTATTAGTTTGCTTTTCAGTTTATTTTGGGTTATGGATTTTGTTTTCTGTTTCCCCCTCTGCGCTTTCTACATATTTTCTTTTTACTCAGCCTCTCAAAATGGGTTTGGGAAACACTGCCTCATTTTTTGAGGCTGTAGGTCAATTCTCATTATTATTAGTTGGCTTAGTGTTTAAAGACTTAGGTATATCAAGTACAGAGGCTGTTTTATCTTGAATACAAGTTATAGTATCTACATCAGAGGAGTCATAGTCATACTCCGTTTTACTAAAGGAAATATTCCTATCATAGTTCTGCTTTTTTTTTTTTTTTTTACGTCTGTTTCTACGCTGACCTCTAGTGGACACTGACTTGTATGATTAGGAATTATGTGACCATCTACACTGTCTAGCTCATAATCCAATTTGTCACTGCTCATTTTTCGGGCTCGATTTATCAAGCAAGGGCGGACACGAGCATACATATCTACCCCTGTCCCTCCCAGCTCTCCTCTGGTGGGCAGCAATCCAATGCCGGAATTTAACATTGCAAATGAGCTGAGGTTTAAATTCTCCACCTAAGAAATGGAGAAGAGGGTAGGGAAACAGTGGTCTGATGACCGCTGCTTGATAAATTGTGACTGCAGGTTCTCTTGTGAGAGTCATAATGAGGAGAAGGGCTTGATACCTAAACCTACCAGAGGGGGCAATAGAGAGAGACTGTTGAACAAAAGGGAAGTATATTGGATTTTTCACTTGGATACAAGATTTCTGCAGGGATTAAATTCGCATATGGATGCCAATTTATTCTATTAATAAATAGCATACAATTTTTCAAAAACATTTTTTCTCTTTGTCCAACAGTCTCTCCCTATTAAGTAGCTTTCCATTGCTTTAATGATAAGAAGAAAACACAATTTGATTTGTATAATAAAAATATAAATAAATGGGATGACGTGTTATGGAATATGTATATATGAGTTTAAGCACTATAAAGAAAAGGAGTATACCTTTAAATACTTATAAGAGTGATGGTTATGAAAGGATTAAAAATAATTGTAAAGGCACAGAGTTGGTGAGCAATAGCTGGGAGCAGGCCGAAACGCGTTAGGTGACGGCTTTGTCTATTGCAATGAATTTGTTCTTACTTTGGATCCCATGTTTTTAATGGATTTACAATAAAAAATTTACTTTTATATATGCTGCCTTTCGGATTCCTGACTTTAGATGCGGCCACGTGGAGTGTTTGTGCTGTTACTGTGTACAATGCTGCAAAGTTCATAATTGAGTTAAGTAATAGGAAAGTGTGCAACAAAAAGGAAAAATTTAAGTATTTTAAACAATTTTTTTCTAATGAATAAATTAAACTTTTAACGTGGGATAACATTGTGAGTTAAACAAAGCACTATCTGTATTTAAATTTAAGTTGCTATTTGCCTACAAACACAGACCATTGCTGTTTATTTAGAAAAAAAAATCTAGAGTTTTTAGTTCGGTGACAGCCTGTATCCCTTTAGCTATGAGCAATACGTGGTTTGTTAGCAAAGAGGGTTCCAAGGGATATTTCTATGGACACACATAGGGACTTTACATATTGTTACAAACTACGGAGTTCCTGCTCTCTCCAGTTCCATGGTCCTCACCTCCAGGCCTCTGTAGACCATTGTATTTGTGCTGACGGGCACACTGATTGGCTGTTCATGCTGCAGCTCCAGGGCGTATTTGGCGTTAAAGCGGAAAAAATCAATCAACTCTGCGGCAGCATCAATCTCAGCCTGGATCACCGTTTTACCCTAATTGAAAATACCAGGAAAAATTAGATGCAGAAACAATCATTTTATAGCCACATTTCACAAATATCACACATTCAATCAGGAAGACGGCAGAATGTATTGCTTCCATTATAGAATTAGATGTAAATAGCCGACCTGTAACATAGTGTAATACAATATACTTCTCACAATCACACTGCAGCAATTTCATTATACAGTAAATAAATGCTACAAATAATCATATATTCAAAGCAAAGATTAGCCTAAGAATAGTATCCAGATACTTTTTTAATTCATTTTAAATGAGTTACTTATATATTTAAATAGGTGTACAAGTTTATTTTATATTAAATAATTGCAGTCTGCAGTTTTACAGTATACAACAGAACTGAGTACACCCTTGGGCAATATCACTTAAATATCAAATTATTCAAAATTGTATCACCTCTCAATAATTGTTTTATTTCTAAGTTGACAAGTAGAGTATTTCCTATTATAAACAAATCAAAAACAAATACTTTAGAAAGATTATATTGAAAATACAGGCCCCAAAGTAGAAACTTAATACAACAAAAGTGAATACACCTGTGGTCACTGACACACAAGTTAGATCACTGAAACAAAATTGAGTACACCTATGATTTCCAATTAGCCTAATTGCATGAGCGTAGTTACCAGAACAGTCACATTTTTTGACCAATGGGCTGTGTCTATCTGCAAGTTTGCGTCATGTCTCCACATGGAAAAGAATTGCCAGAGGAATTAAAAAATCTGATTGTGAGACTTCACAAAGATGGAGAAGGATACAGGAAGATCGGTTACCAATTAAAAATTAGTCAAAACGTAGTTGCAGCAGTAATCAGGAGGTATAGATTGACACAGTGCCAAAAATCAGAGCCACAGTGGCTGTCCTCCTAAAATGACGCCACGGACAGTGCGCTACTTGCACAATCTAGCTCTGAAAAACAGACAACAGGCAAGTGCTTCAGATTTGCATCAAGGCAAGTGCTTCAGATTTGGCTCAGGGATTATCGATAAAAATTGGAGTTTCTGTGACAGCTCAGACAGTGCTAAGGACATTGCATAATGGCAACTTCTATGGACAGAATCCAAGGCAAAACCCCTTGCTTGCTCTTCGGCACAAAACTGCAAGATTAAACTTTGCTAAACAACATGAAAAGCCTGATGAATACTGGGAGCACATTATTTGGTAAGATGGCCAAGACCAAGATACAATTGGGTGCAGCAGGTTTGGTGTGAACCTGGACAGGATTATTACAGTGAATGCATAGTCCCAACAGTGAATCGTGGAGGTGAGAGTGTGATGATATGGGGGCTGCATGAATGCAAAAGATGTTGGGAAGAGGACATTTAGAGATGGCACCATGAATGCCTGGGATATACAAAAATACTGGCTATCAAGATAACCCCCTAGTCTCCAGAAGTTTGGCAGAGGAACAATATTCCAGCATGATAATGATCCAAAGCCCACTGCCAAAATCACAAAGGAGTTTCTAAAGGAGAAACAAGTGAAAACTATGACCTGGCCAAGTATGTAATCTGACTTGAATCCAGTAGAACACCTTTGGGGTATTATAAAGAAAATGGTAGAGCAATACAACCCCTCCAGCAAAGAGCAGCTAAAAAAAAAAAATCTCTGAAAAAGGGCAGAACATCTCTCCAGAAATTTGTACAACACTGGTTTCCTCTATGCCAAGGAAGATTGAGTCTGTCATCAAAAATAAAGGTGGACAAGCAAAGTATTGAAACAAATCTTTACTATAGTAAATCTAAACTGTTAGTTTGTAATTTTACATAAGAGCAAATGCTCTACTGTAAAACTTAGACGTAATGCAGTTACTGTTAAGTTATACAATTTTGAATCATTTGACATTTAAGTGATATTGCACTGGGGTGTACTCACTTCTGTTATATACTGCAAGTCTTTTTTATTATTATATATATTTTTTGTACTGTAGGGATCCTTCTTCGACCCTCCCACCTCCCTCCTAAGCGTAGCGTAGGGAACCCTCCTCTTCCAGCCCTCCTTCCCCCCTCCTGCTATGCACTTTTCTGAGCCTGTCAAGTCCTTCTTTTGACCCATTTTGCCAAAGGAAAGGAAGTTGCCTAATAATTATGCACACCTGATATAGGGTGTTGATGTCATTAGACCACACCCCTTCTCATTACAGAGATGCACATCACCTAATATGCTTAATTGGTAGTAGGCTTTCAAGCCTATACAGCTTGGAGTAAGACAACATGCATAAAGAGGATGATGTGGTCAAAATACTCATTTGCCTAATAATTCTGCACTCCCTGTATGTCTATTGCCATAGGTTCATCCAATGTGTTCAGCTAGCTCCCAGTAGTGTATTGCTGCTCCTAAGCCTACATAAGTATGCTTTTCAACAAAGGATAGCAAAATATCAAAGCAAATTTAATAACAGAAGTAAATTTAAGTTATTTTACATTCTATGTTCTACCTAAATCATGAAAGAAAAAATGTCGGTTTCATGTCCCTTTAAGTTTTATGAAATCTCATGAGATCACAGCAAAGGCAAAGCATTACCTCATTACTGCTAAAGCTGGTTGGTTATTTTTTTTTCCAACTTACAGCTTTACAGCAGCTGAAGTATAACTGTGTTTACACAGCACTTACTCTGGTGAGCTGAGGAGATTGTGAGGTAAAATATCTTCCTTTTTTACATAGAGATGCTCAGGTGATATTTTCCTGTCAGCTTTTTACAGTTATACTGCATCAGTTTCAAGTGATTTAGCATATGAGTATTATGTCCCTTTAAGTAAAGAGTCTTTATTTATGCAAATGTCTGCTTATTAGGATGATCTAGAATGGGGACTCTATACTGGCAGTGTATTAAAGGGACATTAAACCAACAATGTTTCTTTCATGATTCAGGTAGAGAATACAATTTTAAACAACATCCCAATTTACTTCTATTATCTAGTTTGCTTCATTCTTTAGATATCCTTTGTTGAAGAAATAGAAATGCACGTGGGTGAGCCAATCACATGAGGCATCTATGTGCAGCCACCAATCAGAAGCTACGGAGCATATCTAGATATACTTTTCAGCAAAATATATCAAAAGAATGAAGCAACTTAGATAATAGAAGTAAATTAGAAAGTTATTTTAAATTAAATACTCTTTCTAAATCATGAAAGAAAAAAATTAAGTTTCATGTCCCTTTAATGATTGCTGTTCATTATCCAGATCTTCGCTGTGAGTATGCTTGTATGGTTATGGGGAGGACAATAATAAGCAATTGCTGCAAATGTGTTACCTGTCCGATCATGGTCTTGGCTAGAATCTCAGCTCTCCTCGGACCACTGAGCAGATCTGCAGCTTTGAAAAAGATCTGTGCTCGATCAGACACCGGCTTGAGATCCCATTCCTTCCGCACAGACAGAGAAGCAGTGATGGCTTTATTCAGAAGGTCCTGTGGAAGATTTATATACAGTAGTAATACAGAGAGTGGTGTATGGTGCATATATATATATATATATATATATATATATATATATATATATATATATATATATATATATATATATATATATATATATATATATATATATATATATATATATATATATATAAATAAAGAATACATATAAATATATATACATACATACACACACATTAATATACACTTTAAAAATAATACAAAGCAAGTATAAAAAAATGGTTTTATGCTTCTAAAAATATCTAATGTATTTTTAAAAAATTTATTTATTTCATAAACTAGGCTAAAATCATGCAGCAAATATACAATTACAAAAATACATTAGCAACCCCAGTAACCCCGAACAGCTAGCAGTAGAATCTAAAGTGTTAATTCCCAAATCAGTTCTGTAGCTATACCCACTGTTTTGTCAGTTTGTTCTGAACCTTACTATAAGATAGGTTTTATACATTTTTTATGTATGTTTTGTTTTATACATGATTTCATTTTGGAATTTTTAAAATAAACTAATAAATAATATACACATAAAAATGTGTTAATGACTAGATGTTATAATTAGTAAATTATATATTTCTTTTTAAAAAATCCAGTGAGTGCTAATACTTTTCTTGTTTATATTATATTGCATCATTGAATGATTTTTTTTATACAATCTGACAACTACAAATTATATATATATATATATAAACATACATACACACAAAAATATGTATATACTTAATGTAATGTAAAGAAAACTTACCTTATCAGCATAGCAATACTTGGCAACTTTGTGCGCATGTTTGAAGGGCTGAAATCAGAGGAAACGTTAAGGGGAACTCAAGTCAAAATTAAACTTTCATGATTCAGATAGAGCACAACAACTTTCCAATTCACTTCCAGTATCTAAATGTGCACAATCTTTTTATATGCACACTTTCGGAGGCATCAGCACCTACTGAGCATGTGCAAGATTTACAGAATATACATATATGCATTTTGTGTTTGGCTGATGGCTGTCACATGATGCAGTGGGAGGGGCAATAGAACCAACTTTGAATTTAAAATGAGTAGTAGATTTCTTTCTGATACATTTTAAACAAAGTGCTCTTGCACTGTCTTTTATTATGCATTTGCTGGTATTCTCCTGAGTGGTCCTTTAATCTAAAAACAATTACAAGACAGTATAAATAGCAAATCTGTCACCTTAAAACACATATACTTTACTAATTTTACTACAATAACCTAAAATCCCATATGTATCCCTCATGACTGAACATGTGGCACACTGTAAGTTAAATATTTATTTATACAAATGTATTAAAAACCAACGATACACATCAAGCCCTACCTCTGTAATTATAAGAGAAGCTGCAGCTATGTGTTATTAACTTTTACTCACCGGTGATTCAACTACTAATACAGGGATTTTGTTGTTAAAATTCATGGAGACAAATCTGATAACCCTATGTGTTATTGTACCATAATAGAATTTATACCCACACTCTGACAAATTGTGATTACCCAGTGAGGTAGCATCAGGTCCATTTATTTATTTTCTTTTTATTTAAAAAAAACAACAAATAAAGTTTATATTTTAACTACTTTGTTCATTTTTCCAACAAGATTTATATACGTCTGATTTGTATCTATTATGTATCTAATGTGACAGAGGTTTCCTTTTCTAAGTTTCACATTTAACTTAGAATAACTAAGTACATATGTATTTATATGTGTATATTATATGTGTTTATATATATATACTGAAGTCTGAGTCAGGTGCACTCACTATTCCACAATGGTAATCACCGGGGTGCTGCGTGTCCAATAATATAAATGTTCCAATCTATCCTTACCAAGAATAGACGCTGCACTCACCGGATTTTCAAAATTAGGTTCTTTAATACATCAGATTATAAAGCATCCCCAAACGCTTCGGTACCGGACTAGTACCTTATTCAATGGGTATGCACAGTGTCTCAAGCCCGAAATGTTTGGGGATACTTTATAATCTGATGTATTAAAGAACCTAATTTTGAAAATCCGGTGAGTGCAAAATTCTTGGTAAGGATAGATTGGAACATTATATATATATATATATATATATATATATACACACACACAAGACAAATTCCAGCTCAGCCCACCAAAGGTTAACAGCCTGGGTGCAAGGATAAACGTCATATATAGAAAAAGAGAGATGCACTCGCAGGACTTCCACAAAAAGCTTTAATATAGTAACGTTTTCAGGGTTCATGCTGATGAAGGGGTTGTGAACCGCAAAAACGTTCCTATATTAAAGGTTTTTGTGGAAGTCCTGCGAGTGCATCTCTCTTTATATATATATATATATATCTCAAAGTCCAATAATCAGCACTCTCTGGATTTACACACAGCAAATTTAATAGGCAGTGACGTTTCGGGGCATTCACCCCTTCCTCAGACAACCATAATTGTGATACAAACAGTGTTATATACTCAATAGGTCCCTCCCCCATTTCAATTAAACCAAACAACCAATAGGAGATGATGTATATAAATCATTAATCAAAGAAACATCAAACTTTTCATCATCATCAATATTCATCATATCTGTGCATATATTACATCAAATCAATATAGCATTGTGTCCATTATCAAATATCAGTGATATCTACATTTTCCAACAGTGACTTATTACAATAGTGACAGATAAAAATGGACATGGATCTGTATAGTAAACCAAACTTTTATTGCCATATTCATACTATAAAACACAGGGAATGGCCCTACTTGACATTTCAATATAAACTGCCATAGAACGAGGATTCAATCAACTGTATCATGCAAATCAAAACAGATTATATATTCAAATTGAGGAGCCGCCATTACTTACCACGCTAGTTTCAGCGTGTCCGGCGGTGGGCGTGGTCATTCTCCATGATCAGGGCACGACTCAGCCCATGTGATCAGAGACCAGTCAATCACACGTCGGTCGTTAGACATTGCCACAACGTGTCATTGACTGGTCTCTTATCACATGGGCTGAATCGTGCCCTGATCATGGAGAATGACCACGCCCACCGCCGGACACGCTGAAACTAGCGTGGTTAGTAATGGCGGCTCCTCAATTTGAATATATAATCCGTTTTGATTTGAATGATACAGTAATATATGCACAGATATGATGAATATTGATGATGATGAAAAGTTTGATGTTTCTTTGATTAATGATTTGTATACATCATCTCCTATTGGTTCTTTGGTTTAATTGAAATGGGGGAGGGACCTATTGAGTATATAACACTGTTTGTATCACAATTATGGTTGTCTGAGGAAGGGGTGAATGCCCCGAAACGTCACTACCTATTAAATTTGCTGTGTGTAAATCCAGAGAGTGCTGATTATTGGACTTTGATGAATATTTTTTGAGCACCCTGGTCCTGAGTTTTGTTGGCGAGTGAGAGTGCGCTATCCGGTGTTTATTTGTTTATATATATATATATATATATATATATATATATATATATATATATATATATATATATATATATATATATATATATATATATATATACTGTATATACATACACACACACACTGTATATATATATACATACACACACACACACACACTGTATATACATACATACACACACACACACTGTATATATATATACACACACACACACTGTATATACATACATACATACATACACACTGTATATATATATATATATATAAATACACACACACTGTATATACATACACACACACACTGTATATATATATATATACATACACACACACTGTATATACATACATACATACATACACACACACTGTATATATATATACATACATACACACTCTATATACATACATACATACACACTGTATATATATATACATACACACACACACACACACTGTATATACATACATACACACACACTGTATATATATATATATATATATATATATATATATACACATACACACACACTGTATATACATACATACATACATACACACACACTGTATATATATATATACATACACACACACACTGTTTATACATACATACACACACACACACACACACACTGTATATACATACACACACTGTATATATATATACATACACACACACACTGTATATACATA
>NC_069506.1:35046238-35131238 GCF_027579735.1 Bombina bombina
ACTGTATATACATACATACATACACACACACTGTATATATATATATATATATATACATACACACACACTGTATATACATACATACATACATACACACACACTGTATATATATACATACACACACACACACACACACACACACACACACTGTATATATATACATACACACACACACACTGTATATACATACATACACACACACTGTATATATATACATACATACATACACACACACTGTATATATATACATACACACACACTGTATATACATACATACATACATACATACCCACACACTGTATATATATATACATATATACATACACACACACACTGTATACATATATACACATACATACATACACACATACTGTATATTTGTGCGTGTGTATGTATATCAGATATATGTAGAAATATGTATTTATGAATAAATAAAACACACTATGTGAAGCACATTGGAATGTGAAATATTCATATTTTCTTGTCAGTTAGCACACTTGAGAATATACAATCGGGGTTTGCGCGCAAATAGGGTGTTTTTTTCCACTTTTTTTGCTGCATTGACTTCTATGTGGGAATACGTAAATTCATGGGTGATATCCTAAATTTGGCTTTTTGCGCCCATAGGGTTAGCGCTTGTGCGAAAACAGTTTACTTATAACCTGCAATAGGAGTCTGCGAGCGGGAGCGTTAAATACCACTCCACTTGTAATCAGACTCTAAATGTTTTAAAAGTATGTTAAAACTACAGTAATGTTAGCAATTGTTTCATTGTTTTGTAGTCCAGTGATAGACCCAATGAAATGTCTATTGAGTATGGTTCTGATCGATGCTGTGGTCAGTTAAGGACGGATATAAATGAGCAGGTGTGAATATCAAGTAATCACTGTGTAGCATGTAAAAACCCAAAGAATTCTAATTCCCATGTGCATGTTTTGAGCAATTCAGTTTTGAGTTTAATGTCCCTTTAATGGTTTATTCATAATTTGAGAGTTTAGCAATACCTCTCATATTTCAGAGTGAGTTTTCTATAAATACAAGATTACGATGGGCACAGATAATACTTACATCAGATGCTAAAGGGATACTAAACCCACATTTGTTTCTTTAATGATTAAGCTAGAACATGTAATTTTAAGTAACTTTCTAATGTACTCCTATTATCAATTTTTTTTCTTTGTTCTCTTGCTATCTTTATTTGAAAAGCTGGAATAAAAGCTTTGGAGCTGGCCCATTTTAGGTTGAGAACATGGGTTGCGCTTGCTGATTGGATGGCTAAATGCAGGCACCAATCAGCAAGCCCTATCCAGGGTACTGAACAAAAAAATACGCTGGCTCCAAAGCTTTCATTCCTGCCTTTTCAAATAAAGATAGCAAGAGAAGAAAAATTGATAATAGGAGTAAATGAGAAAGCTGCTCAAAATTGCTGCTATATCCGAATCATGAAAGAAAAAATGTGGGTTCACTATCCCTTTAATCATAGGTGCAGCATTTTTTTTTTTAAACAGACAGGTAAAAACTTTATATGTAGAATGGGGCCCCACCTCACAGTGGGTTGTCATGGTTACACAACATCTGTTTCATTTGTTAAGAACCACACAAGATCTCACCGATAATTGGTATCTCACGTCCTTTGTCCACACCTCTTCTCCACCTACTACACATGGAATCTCTTCTGTCTTGTCTTTAAGATCTTCCAGCACCTAAAATACATAGACAGAACAAAAATCCTTAAACTTATTTGAATATCCCATCTTAATATTTGATAGAAATCACTCTCATGGGTGTATGTGTATTTATTTTAGCATCCTCATTATTATTATTTATTGGTAAATTACCCATTCCTATGAAAATGAGGTGCCCGATAAGTAGCAATATCCAAAGGGAATTACATGAATCACAGGATCCTTGTGTTGAGGTGACATCTGATACAACCTTTAGGCATAGTGAGATACATCTTTCTACTATCAATTTAATTGATTACCTGTCCACAAGGGGTTAATAGCACTATATAAAGGGGCTGGGTTATGTAAGTCCCTAACTGCTAGACGAAGTGTAGGGTAGCCCACACCTTAATGCTTAAAGGGGCAGTCTAGTCACAATTAAACTTTCATGATTCAGATAGGGCATGTCATTTTAAACAACTTTCCAATTTACTTCTATTATCTAATTTGCTCAATGGTTTAGATATCCTTTGTTGAAGAAATAGCAATGCACAGTGTGAGCCAATCACACAAGGCCTCTATGTGCAGCAACCAAATGGCAGCTACTGAGCATATCTAGATATGCTTTTCAGCAAGTGATATCAAGAGAATGAAGCAAATGAGATAATAGAAGTAAATTAGAAAGTTGTTTAAAATGACATGCTCTTTCTAAATCACAAAAGAAAAAAATTGTGTTTCATGTCCCTTTAAAGGGACATGAAACCCAATTATTTAATTATTCAGATAGAATATGCAATTTTAAACAACTTTCCAATGTTCTTCTTTTATCTAATTTGTTTTGATCTCTTGGTTACCCTTGATGAAAAGGATACCCAGGTAGGCGCAGGAGCAGCAATGCACTACTAGGTGCTGATTGGTGGATGTACATGTATGTATTTTCTCACTGGTTAACTGGATGTGTTCAGCCAGTTCCCAGTAGTCCATTGCTTCTCCTTCAACAGAGGATACCAAGAAAATGAAGCAAATCGGATTATAAAAGTAAACTAGTCCTAAAGCCTGTGTACACGGGCCAATTTTTTTTAAGTACCGCAGTTCCAACCCTTGCTGCCTCTCCCCCCTCTCTTTTGCTCTCTCTCTCTCCCGCTCTGTCTTTTGCACTCTCTCCCCCTCCCTTTTGCACTCTCTCTCTCCCCCTCTCTCTTTTGCACTCTCTCTCTCCCCCCTCTTTTGCGCTCTCTCTCTCCCCCCCTCTGTTGCTCTCTCTCTCCCCCTCTCTCTTTTGCACTCTCTTTCTCCCCCTCTCTTTTGCGCTCTCTCTCTCCCCCTCTCTCTTTTGCACTCTCTCTCTCTCCCCCCTCTTTTGCGCTCTCTCTCCCCCTCTTTTGCTCTATCTCTCCCCCTCTTTTGCTCTCTCTCTCCCCTCCCTCTTTTGCTCTCTCTCTCCCTCATCTCTTTTGCTCTCTCTCTCCCTCATCTCTTTTGCTCTCTCTCTCCCTCATCTCTTTTGCTCTCTCTCTCCCTCTCTCTTTCCCCCCTCTCTTTAGCTTGCTTTCTCACTTTCCCACCTCACTTTTACTCTTTTCCTCCTCTCTTTTGGTCTCTCCCCCTCTCTTTTGGTCTCTCTCCCCCTCCTCTCTCCCCTCTGTTTTTCTCTCTCACTTGACCATGCCGCTGCTACCACGGTTGCTCCTTCAAGCCACGCCCCTTCAAACGTGCTCCCATCTGGTCACGCCTCCTCACCACGCCCACCGGTCATGGACCGTCAGGCCATGCCCCATCACGGCAAGCCCGGTTACGCCCCCACCAGGAAGCTTCCGCTGTGCGCACTCCTCTGCTGCTCAAGGCCAGGTATGTTTGTCGTTGTGCAGTCTCTACTGCGCATGACTGCATCTGACAAACATACCTGCCCTTTTAATATATAGGATTAGAAACTTGTTTAAAATTGTATTTCTATCTAAACCAATAAAGAAATATGTTGAGTTTGGGAAGTCTTTACAATGTGTAATGCTGTGATGGAAAATAAAACTTCCCATGGATCCACTGAAGTCTTCTTTCATGGGCTTTTTGGTTGTGTTTGCGAGAGCACATATTATTATTATCATTTATTTGTATAGCGCCAGAAAAATTCTGTAGCGCTGGATAGCTATAAAAAACGCACAAAGCTAAAAAGCCATACACATGACACGGTTTTATTGTGCACCTATGCCCAGCTTATGCAATGCTAAAGAGTGCATAGTTCTGTCCGTTTGTGACATTTCTGCCCTCATGACTTCTCTGTAGGAATGAGGTTCTGCCCTCTGTGGCGAATTGTTTATATAAAATACAAACGTACAATATGTATGGCAAGTCATTTCTAAGTAGAAATAGTCATTCTAATCTACCCTTACACAGTAGAGACCATTTTATGAGTAACTTTGCCGGGGATGATTAACTGCATCTGTCTCGGTGTCTGTCTATGTTTAACTACTTAAGTGAAAAACTGTCACCCCATCAGATTATTACTAAACTTGTTTAAAAAATGCTGAGTGCAGTATTTCTGGAACATGTCTGGGGATAACTAAATAACCTGTTTGTAAAAATCTTAAAAAGGGACATTTGAGTTTATAAATAAAATGCAGTTTTTTTGCAGCATTTTTAATTTCGAGACGCAGTATACACGTTATCTACAGTGTCTAGTGACTAGTTTGAAAGAGGACGTTCTTTCTATTTAAAGGGATAAATTAGAAATTTGCTTAAAATTGCATGCTCTATCTGAATCACGAAAAAAAAATGGGTCCAGTGTCCCTTTAAGCAAATGGCCTTATAGATTTATAGATTTAAATCGACAGTCAAGTCCAAAATAAACTTTCATGATTCAGATAGAGAATGTAATTTTAAACAATTTTCCAATTTACTTTTAATCACCAATTTTGCTTTGTTCTCTTGGTATTCTTAGTTGAAAGCTAAATGTAGGAGATTCATATGCTAATTTCTAAGCCCTTGAAGGCCACCTCTTCTCTCAGGGCATTTTTACAGTTTTTCACCACAAGAGGGTGTTAGTTCATGTGTGTCATATAGATAACACTGTGCTCACGCACGTGGCGTTCCAGTGAGTCAGCTCTGATTGGCTAAAATGGATGTCTGTCAAAAGAAATGAAATAAGGGGGCAGTCTGCAGAGGATTAGATACAAGGTAATCACAGAGGTAAAAACTGTATTAATATAACTGTGTTGGTTATGCAAAACTGGGGAATGGGTAATAAAGGGATCTTTTTGAACAATAAAAATTCTGGTGTAGACTGTCCCTTTAACTTTCTGAACAAGATAGACCCACAATTTTAGAGCCCTCCCATAATTAAGAAAGGGACATAAAACCCAAACATTTTTCTTTCATGATTCAGACAGAACATACACATTTTAAACAGCTTTCCATTTTACTTCTATTATCAATTTTTCTTTGTTTTCTTGTAATCTTTTGTTGAAAAGAAGGAAAGTTAGCTCAGGAGTGTGCACGTGTCTTTAGAACTTTAAAACCCACATTTTTTCTTTCGTAATTCAGATAGAGCAGCAATTTTAAGCAACTTTCTAATTTACTCCTACTATTGATTTGTCTTTGTTCTCTTGGTATGCTTTGTTGAATGAGCAGCAATGCACTACTGGTTGCTGACTGAACACATGGGTGAGCCAATGGCAATCGGTATATATTTGCAGCCACCAATCAGCAGCTAGAACCTAGTTTCTTTGCTGCTCCTGAGCTTTCATAGATAAACCTTTCAGCAAACATAACAAAAGAAGGAAGCAAATTAAATAATAGAAGTAAATTGGAAAGTTGTTTAAAATTGTATTCTCTATCAGAATCATGAAAGAAAAATTTTGGGTTTCATGTCCCTTTAATTGCACTAAAAGGGGTTATCCCTTTTACACCAGCACTATAAACTATTTACAGCAGACTGAGCATGTGACCTCTTCAGCAGAATAAAGGTTTGTCTGGGTGATGTAAAAGTTTTTCTCATGTTGTATCTTATGCAACCCAGTGTTTCTCAACCACGGTCCTCAAGTAGCCCCAACAGTCCATGTTTTCATTATAGCTGAACTGGAGCGCAGGAAAAGTAATCAGCTGATCAGTAACCATGGTAACCAACCTGCTCTCACCCATCAGCTGATTATTTCACCTGTGCTCTAGTTCAGCTATATTGAAAACCTGGACTGTTGGCGGTACTTGAGGAGCGCGGTTCAGAAAGACTGATGTAACCAATGCAACCGCCACTCACGAGGGGCCCATGCACGAATAGCAATAAAAGGCATAAAGGGTCCTTAAAAGGGACATGAAACACAACATTTGTCTTTCACTCTTCAGATACAGAATACAATTTTAAAAGATTTGCTTTGTTCTCATGTTATTCCTTGTTGAAGAGATACCTAGGTAGGTCACGTGCACATGTTTTAGCACTATATGACAGGAAATAGTGCTGCCATCTAGTGCTCTTGTTAATGCTAATGTTTCAACAAAGGATAACAAGAAAATTTGATAAAAGAAGTAAATTAGAAAGTTGTTTAAAATTGTATGTTCTACCTGAATCATGAAAGAAAATGTTGGGGTTTTATGTCCTTTTTAAGGACTAATAAATTGTATTTATATTTGTAGGCAGGTAGGTGTTTGTGTGTATGTTTATACAAGCTATCAGCAAGTAATTACTGCATTGCAAAATAATTGTTTCAAAAGTATTTAAAATGTAAATTGTGTTATCTGTATTGCAGTACAGAGACTATTAAAGGAATATTTAACAATCAATACAATTTATAAGCATAGTATTGAGGTTTTTCCCGCCTCCCTCTAGTCATGGGTGCGGCCATGTTGAAATGTATCTTTCAGTATATTCCAGTGCTGAGGTGTTTGCACATGTGCAGCAACTCTCCTTCAGATACCTGCAGTGTAACCTTGGTTCCAAAATGGCAGCACCTATCCTTATAGGGAAGTGCATGAAATGTGTTTAGTGTCAAAGAATTTTTTTTTATTATTTTTTTGTGGTTTATGCATGTTTAAGAAAGTGTTATATTTCTTAAAAAATTAACGGCTAGATTTAGAGTTTTGTCGGTAACGACCCGCGTAGCTAACACTGGCTTTTTTCTGGCCGCACCTTTAAAATAACTCTGGTATTGAGAGTCCACAGAATGGCTGCGTTAGGCTCCAAAAAAGGAGCGTAGAGCATATTTAACGCCACTGCAACTCTCGATACCAGAGTTGCTTACGGACGCGGCCAGCCTCAAAAACGTGCTCGTGCACGATTCCCCCATAGGAAACAATGGGGCTGTTTGAGCTGAAAAAAAACCTAACACCTGCAAAAAAGCTGCGTTCAGTTCCTAACGCAGCCCCATTGTTTCCTATGGGGAAACACTTCCTACGTCTGCACCTAACACTCTAACATTTACCCCGAGTCTAAACACCCCTAACCTTACACTTATTAACCCCTAATCTGCCGCCCCCGCTATCGCTGACCCCTGCATATTATTATTAACCCCTAATCTGCCGCTCCGTAAACTGCCGCTACTTACATTATCCCTATGTACCCCTAATCTGCTGCCCCTAACACCGCCGACACCTATATTATATTTATTAACCCCTAATCTGCCCCCCACAACGTCGCCTCCACCTGCCTACACTTATTAACCCCTAATCTGCCAACCGGACCTGAGCGCTACTATAATAAAGTTATTAACCCCTAATCCGCCTCACTAACCCTATAATAAATAGTATTAACCCCTAATCTGCCCTCCCTAACATCGCCGACACCTAACTTTAATTATTAACCCCTAATCTGCCGACTGGAGCTCACCGCTATTCTAATAAATGTATTAACCCCTAAAGCTAAGTCTAACCCTAACATTAACTCAATTTAACTATTTTTACTATTAAAATTTAATACTTACCTAGTTAAACTATTTAATAGTTACCTAGTTAAAATAATAACAAAATTACCTGTAAAATAAATCCTAACCTAAGTTACAATTAAACCTAACACTACACTATCATTAAATTAATTAAATAAAATATCTACAATTACCTACAATTAAACCTAACACTACACTATCAATACATTAATTAAATACAATATCTACAAATAACTACAATGAAATAAACTAACTAAAGTACAAAAAATAAAAAGAACTAAGTTACAAAAAATAAAAAAATATTTACAAACATAAGGAAAATCTTACAACAATTTTAAACTAATTACACCTACTCTAAGCCCCCTAATAAAATAACAAAGCCCCCCAAAATAAAAAATGCCCTACCCTATTCTAAATTACTAAAGTTCAAAGCTCTTTTACCTTACCAGCCCTGAACAGGGCCCTTTGCGGGGCATGCCCCAAGAAGTTCAGCTCTTTTGCCTGTAAAAAAAAAACATACAATACCCCCCCCCCAACATTACAACCCACCACCCACATACCCCTAATCTAACCCAAACCCCCCTTAAATAAACCTAACACTAAGCCCCTGAAGATCATCCTACCTTGTCTTCACCATACCAGGTTCACCGATCCGTCCTGGCTCCAAAATCTTCATCCAACCCAAGCGGGGGCTGGCGATCCATCATCCGGCGGCTGAAGAGGTCCAGAAGAGGCTCCAAAGTCTTCATCCTATCCGGGAAGAAGAGTAGATCCGGACCAGCAACCATCATCTTCCAAGCGGCATCTTCTATCTTCATCCGATGAGGACCGGCTCCATCCTGAAGACCTCCACCGCGGACCCATCTTCATCCGGCGACGTCCAACTGAAGGATGACGGTTCCTTTAAGGGACGTCATCCAAGATGGTGTCCCTCGAATTCCGATTGGCTGATAGGATTCTATCAGCCAATCGGAATTAAGGTAGGAATATTCTGATTGGCTGATGGAATCAGCCAATCAGAATCAAGATCAATCCGATTGGCTGATCCAATCAGATTGAGCTCGCATTCTATTGGCTGTTCCGATCAGGTAATTGTAGGTATTTTATTTAATGTATTTATTGATAGTGTAGTGTTAGGTTTAATTGTAACTTAGGTTAGGATTTATTTTACAGGTAATTTTGTAATTATTTTAACTATTTTAGCTATTAAATAGTTCTTAACTATTTAATAGCTATTGTACCTGGTTAAAATAAATACAAAGTTACCTGTAAAATAAATATTAATCCTAAAATAGCTATAATATAATTATAATTTATATTGTAGCTATATTAGGATTTATTTTACAGGTAAGTATTTAGCTTTAAATAGGAATAATTTATTTAATAAGAGTTAATTTATTTTGTTAGATTTAAATTATATTTAAGTTAGGGGGGTGTTAGTGTTAGGGTTAGACTTTTTTAGCTTTAGGGGTTAATACATTTATTAGAATAGCGGTGAGCTCCAGTCGGTAGATTAGGGGTTAATGTTTGAAGCTAGGTGTCGGCGATGTTAGGGAGGGCAGATTAGGGGTTAATACTATTTATTATAGGGTTAGTGAGGCGGATTAGGGGTTAATAACTTTATTATGATAGCGGTGCGGTCCGCTCGGCAGATTAGGGGTTAATAAGTGTAGGCAGGTGGAGGCGACGTTGTGGGGGGCAGATTAGGGGTTAATAAATATAATATAGGGGTCGGCGGTGTTAGGGGCAGCAGATTAGGGGTACATAAGGATAACGTAGGTGGCGGTCGGCAATTTAGGGGTTAAAAAAATTAAATCGAGTGGCGGAGATGTGGGGGGGCCTCGGTTTAGGGGTACATAGGTAGTTTATGGGTGTTAGTGTACTTTAGAGGACAGTAGTTAAGAGCTTTATGAACCGGCGTTAGCCCAGAAAGCTCTTAACTACTGACTTTTTTCTGCGGCTGGAGTTTTGTCGTTAGATTTCTAAAGCTCACTTCAGCCACGACTCTAAATACCGGAGTTAGAAAAATCCCATTGAAAAGATAGGATACGCAATTGACGTAAGGGGATCTGCGGTATGGAAAAGTCGCGGCTGAAAAGTGAGCGTTAGACCCTTTTTTGAGTGACTCCAAATACCGGAGGTAGCCTAAAACCAGCGTTAGGAGCCTCTAACGCTGGTTTTCACGGCTACCGCCAAACTCCAAATCTAGGCCTAAGACTCTTCAACCAATACAAGTAGTCTAAATGTATCAACCAGCTGTTCTGTTGAATAGCCTTTTCTCTTAAATACTACTTATACAGCATTCTAAAGTGAAAGTTAAAGGGGCAGTCTACTCCAAAATTTTTATTTTTTAAAGAGATAGATAAAGCCTTTACTACCCATTCCCCAACATTGTTATATTAATATACTTTATACTTTTAAACCCCTCAATTTCTGCCTGTCTCTAAGCCACTACAGACAGCCCCTTATCACATGCTTTTTATTTGCTTTTGCCAGATACTGCTAGTTCAGGTGTGCCATACAGATAACATTGTGCTCACCCCCCGTGCAGTTATTCATGAGTCAGCACTGATTGGCTAAAATGCAAGTCTGTAAATAGCACTGAGATAAGTGGGCAATCTGCAGAGGCTTAGATACAAGGTAATCACAGAGGTAAAAAGTGTATTAATATAACTGTGTTGGTTGTGCAACACTGGGGAATGGATACTAAAGAGATTATCTATCTTTTTAAACAATACACATTTTGGGGAAGACTGTCCCTTTAAAGCTCTGCACATAGAAGGGGAATTGTGATTCACTTAGAAAATAAAATGTAAATAAAATAGATAAAATGAAATGTACTTACTTTCTGGAGAGCGGCCCTCTCCGGACTGCCAGCTTTAAACTCCAGTATGGGCTCATTTTGTACTTCTGTGGCTAAGCAGTGGTGCCATCTGAGTCTGCGAAAACAAATGAAGCTGCCGCTGTTATAATCGATTTGTGCTACTATATGAAGCTGCCGCTGTTATAATAGATTTGTGCTACTATATGATGCTGCCGCTGTTATAATAGATTTGTGCTACTATATGAAGCTGCCGCTGTTATAATAGATTTGTGCTACTATATGAAGCTGCCACTGTTATAATAGATTTGTGCTACTATATGATGCTGCAGCTGTTATAATAGATTTGTGCTACTATATGATGCTGCCGCTGTTATAATAGATTTGTGCTACTATATGAAGCTGCCACTGTTATAATAGATTTGTGTTACTATATGATGCTGCCGCTGTTATAATAGATTTGTGCTACTATATGATGCTGCCGCTGTTATAATAGATTTGTGCTACTATATGATGCTGCCGCTGTTATAATAGATTTGTGCTACTATATGAAGCTGCCACTGTTATAATAGATTTGTGTTACTATATGATGCTGCCGCTGTTATAATAGATTTGTGCTACTATATGATGCTGCCGCTGTTATAATAGATTTGTGCTACTATATGAAGCTGCCGCTGTTATAATAGATTTGTGCTACTATATGAAGCTGCCACTGTTATAATAGATTTGTGCTACTATATGAAGCTGCCGCTGTTCTAATAGATTTGTGCTACTATATGAAGCTGCCGCTGTTCTAATAGGTTTGTGCTACTATATGAAGCTGCCGCTGTTATAATAGATTTGTGCTACTATATAAAGCTGCCGCTGTTATAATAGATTTGTGCTACTATATGATGCTGCCGCTGTTATAATAGATTTGTGCTACTATATGATGCTGCCGCTGTTATAATAGATATGTGCTACTATATGATGCTGCCGCTGTTATAATAGATGTTTGCTACTATATGAAGCTGCCGCTGTTATAATAGATTTGTGCTACTATATGATGCTGCCGCTGCTATAATAGATGTTTGCTACTATATGAAGCTGCCGTTGTTATAATAGATTTCTGCTACTATATGATGCTGCCGCTGTTATAATAGATGTTTGCTACTATATGAAGCTGCCGCTGTTATAATAGATTTGTGCTACTATATGATGCTGCCTCTGTTATAATAGATGTTTGCTACTATATGATGCTGCCTCTGTTATAATAGATGTTTGCTACTATATGAAGCTGCCGCTGTTATAATAGATGTTTGCTACAATATGAAGCTGCCGCTGTTATAATAGATTTGTGCTACTATATGAAGCTACCGCTGTTATAATAGATTTGTGCTACTATATGATGCTGCCGCTGTTATAATAGATGTTTGCTACTATATGATGCTGCCACTGTTATAATAGATGTTTGCTACTATATGATGCTGCCGCTGTTATAATAGATGTTTGCTACTATATGATGCTGCCGCTGTTATAATAGATGTTTGTTACTATATGATGCTGCCACTGTTATAATAGATGTTTGCTACTATATGATGCTGCCACTGTTATAATAGATGTTTGCTACTATATGATGCTGCCGCTGTTATAATAGATGTTTGCTACTATATGATGCTGCCGCTGTTATAATAGATGTTTGTTACTATATGATGCTGCCGCTGTTATAATAGATTTGTGCTACTATATGAAGCTGCCGCTGTTATAATAGATTTGTGCTACTATATAATGCTGCCGCTGTTATAATAGATTTGTGCTACTATATGATGCTGCCGCTGTTATAATAGATTTGTGCTACTATATGATGCTGCCGCTGTTATAATAGATTTGTGCTACTATATGAAGCTGCCGCTGTTATAATAGATTTGTGCTACTATATGAAGCTGCCGCTGTTATAATAGATTTGTGCTACTATATGAAGCTGCCGCTGTTATAATAGATTTGTGCTACTATATAATGCTGCCGCTGTTATAATAGATGTTTGCTACTATATAATGCTGCCGCTGTTATAATAGATGTTTGCTACTATATGATGCTGCCGCTGTTATAATAGATGTTTGCTACTATATGATGCTGCCACTAGCACCACGCTTCTTTACAAACACTTTAGTTCAAGTGTATTCTAATCTATTGTTTATTACAGACAAGGTTATAAAAGGGACATTTAACACAACATTAAATCCGTAAAATGTTTAAAGGGATATGAAACCCAAAAATGTTCTTTTGTGATTCAGACAGAGCAAACCATTTAAAAAAGTTTCCAATTTACTTATATTATCAAATTTGCTCCATTCCCATCGTATTCTTTGATGAAGAGATACCTAGGTAGGCATCTGGAGCACTACATGGCAGGGAATAGTGCTGCTATCTAGTGCTCTTGCAAATGGATAACATTCTTGCAAAACTGCTGCCATATAGTGCTCCAGACATGTGCACACTCCTGAGCTTAAAGGGACAGTGAACCCAATTTTTTTTCTTTCATGTCTCAGATAGAGCATGCAATTTTAAGCAACTTTCTAATTCACTCCTATTATCAATTTTTCTTCATTTTCTTGCTATCTTTATTTAGACATTTTTGGATCACAACCTGGCTTGTTCTTGCTGATTGCACCAATAAACTAGTGCTGTCCATGGTACTGAAACAAAAATTGTCTGGCTCCTTAGCTTAGATAGAAAAGAGAGAAGAGGCGCCAAATGGTGTGTATCGTTTTGAATTCAGTAGGCCTTGCCCCCAAATAAAAACTACTTACAAAATTTCCAGCACTTGAGAAGTGCCACAAATGCCTTCTGAACTGTTAGCAGCCGTCCAGCTAGCTGAAATGTATCAGAACTGCGTCTATACCGTGCTGTTTAAGACAAAAAACACAAAAGTGCCACAATAGTGTGTATCAGTGTGATCATTTGATATAGCGCAACAAATGTAATGTACTCACAAGATGTAAGGCACTTGAGAAGTGCCACAAGAGCCTCCTGGACACTTGTCAGCTGTCCAGCTTACTGATAGCATCGATCCCAGGTTCACTTGTTCGGCTTACACATGGGCTCCCATGCAGCACACTTAGATCTCCCAGGAGATCTAAGTGTGCTGCATGGGAGCCCATGTGTAAGCCGAACAAGTGAACCTGGGATCGATGCTATCAGTAAGCTGGACAGCTGACAAGTGTCCAGGAGGCTCTTGTGGCACTTCTCAAGTGCCTTACATCTTGTGAGTACATTACATTTGTTGCGCTATATCAAATGATCACACTGATACACACTATTGTGGCACTTTTGTGTTTTTTGTCTTAAACAGCACGGTATAGACGCAGTTCTGATACATTTCAGCTAGCTGAACGGCTGCTAACAGTTCAGAAGGCATTTGTGGCACTTCTCAAGTGCTGGAAATTTTGTAAGTAGTTTTTATTTGGGGGCAAGGCCTACTTAATTCAAAACGATACACACCATTTGGCGCCTCTTCTCTCTTTTCTCTCTTTTGAACAGAACCTGTGATTGCCAACACCTTTCTGGAATGAGATTGCGGCCTGGAGATTATAAATACCTCTGAGAGTGTGGACTATCATATTACACATTGTTAAAGAGATAGTTTATTTATTATAGTTAACTATATCATATTAAGATACTCTTAACCTACCAAGTTTTAAATTTATTTGTAGGTTGTTTTTATTATTATTGTTCTTGTTGTATTATTGACAATATTTACAACTTTTTCTATGACAGTTTTGCAGCACTATTGCACATTAGTACTGGCGGAACATTGCTAGTATTTAAGGGCGCCTCTAATTTTATTTCTAATAATTTTCCTTAGCTTAGATGCCTTCTTTAGCAAATAAAGAAAGCAAGAGAACGAAGAAAAATTGATAATAGGAGTAAATTAAAAAGTTGCATGCTCTATCTGATTAATGAAAGAAAAAATTGGGGTTTAGTGTCCCTTTAAGTCCCTGATTTTCAACAAAAGATAACAAGAGAATGAAAAAAATGTGATAATGGAAGTAAACTAGAAAGTTGTTTAAAAATGCATGCTCGATCTGCTCGGGAGAGCTTACAGTTGACAGGTTGAGGGTTCAGAGACATAAGGTTTGGGGTAATTTGTCACGTGGAATGTAGTTTCAGCTGTGTCAGGCAGGTTAAGAATTATTTTGGGTAGGATGAAAAACATAGGAGAGATGGTAAGCCTCTCTGAATAGGTGAGTTCAAGGAGCGTCTGAAGCTATACAAGGCTGGAGACAGTCTTATGGAGGGGGGTAGAGAGTTCCAGGAGCGTCAGAAGCTATACAAGGCTGGAGACAGTCTTATGGAGCAGGGTAGAGAGTTCCAGAAGCATCTGAAGATATACAAGGCTGGAGACAGTCTTATGGAGCAGGGTAGAGTGTTCCAGAAGCATCTGAAGATATACAAGGCTGGAGACAGTCTTATGGAGCGGGGTAGAGAGTTCCAGGAGCGTCTGAAGCTATACAAGGCTGGAGACAGTCTTATGGAGCGGGGTAGAGAGTTCCAGGAGTGTCAGAAGCTATACAAGGCTGGAGACAGTCTTATGGAGCAGGGTAGAGAGTTCCAGAAGCATCTGAAGCTATACAAGGCTGGAGACAGTTTTATGGAGCAGGGTAGAGAGTTCCAGGAGCGTCTGAAGCTATACAAGGCTGGAGACAGTCTTATGGAGCGGGGTAGAGAGTTCCAGGAGCGTCAGAAGCTATACAAGGCTGGAGACAGTCTTATGGAGCAGGGTAGAGAGTTCCAGAAGCATCTGAAGATATACAAGGCTGGAGACAGTCTTATGGAGCGGGGTAGAGAGTTCCAGGAGCGTCTGAAGCTATACAAGGCTGGAGACAGTCTTATGGAGCAGGGTAGAGAGTTCCAGAAGCATCTGAAGCTATACAAGGCTGGAGACAGTCTTATGGAGCAGGGTAGAGAGTTCCAGGAGCGTCTGAAGCTATACAAGGTTGGAGACAGTCTTATGGAGCGGGGTAGAGAGTTCCAGGAGTGTCTGAAGCTATACAAGGCTGGAGACAGTCTTATGGAGCAGGGTAGAGTTCCAGAAGCATCTGAAGCTATACAAGGCTGGAGACAGTCTTATGGTGCGGGGTAGAGAGTGTTCAAGGAGCGTCTGAAGCTATACAAGGCTGGAGACAGTCTTATGGAGCGGGGTAGAGAGTTCCAGGAGCAGCGCGTGAGAAGTTTTGTAGGCGGGAGAGGGACGAAGAAATAATAGGAGTGGAGAGAGGAAGGTCAGAGGTTGATCGAAGAAAGCTGGTCAGGGAGTATTTGGAAATGAGAGAGGAAATATAGTTGGGAGTGAGGGTGTTGAGTTCTTTATAGGTTATGATTAATATTTTCTGTAAAATACTTCTAAATACAGTATTAGTACCATGGTCATGTTTACCTGATCCTGCAACATTCTAGTAATTGATTAGATCAAAGCACAAGCTTATTTACATCTGTTCCTGTTTGGCCACATGAAAGGAGCCCAGTATCATGGGCTTTAATAGGTTTTTGAAGGGGTCTATTCCTAAAAATATTTAAAGCACATTGTATTAGCAAATTCTGCATAATTTCACAGGCCAGAGATATGTGCCTTTAATTTTGCTGAGCCCTGTGACACAAATCCTGTTGGCTTTTCTACAACCCAGCCACTCAGGGGTTAAAAAGATAGTTGCTACCCACGTTATTTCTTTTATTCTGCCCTATTTTCACCTCTTAATAAAGTAAAGCAAACTCTGTCCCACATCACTTCACAAAAGCCCCATTTTCAAGGCACTTTTCTAGCTGCTTGGATGTGTTTACTGAACTCACAATGCACAAGTGGAGCGCAAAATATCGTTTTTGCAAGCACGATATTTGCACTCCACTCAGTGATACCAGTGCACGGAAATGTACGCTGGTATTACAAGTTAGGTGCAATGCAAACGCGACCTCACGTTCGCATTGCACAGAAGCTTTACGCTCACAACAGCGCGCTTCCATAAGCTTCAATGGTAGCCTCGTACTCATGAGACCCGGCATGAGAACCTAGCGCAATGAAGGGAGTAAGTCGCGTAGCGGTGGATGCAAATTGTAAACATATATGTATATGATTATATACATATATATTTATGTGCTTAAATGTGTATATACTTTTTAGAGCCAATCTTTTTCTGACAACCCACACCCTTTAATCCCTCATAACTGCTTCTTACAGTTAAAAACTACAACACACTTTCTTTTAGGGTCAATTGGGGCACATTTTGAAAATTAACCATAGATCTGATCTCTGGTTAATTTTTGGAGCGCTAATTGCTACTGAGAGCTTGTGGTAGCAATAACCAGCCATTTGTAATGGCTGGTTAATTATTGTACGCCCATAAATGGGTGAATTTGCCCATTTATGGGAGCGTGATAAATTAGTGCTCCACTTGTAATCTTGCCCAAATCTTGCTCCTGCACCATGTGAACGAAAGAGCTTCCAAATGATACCATTAAAGTTACCGGACATAAAAGGGGGCATGGCTAATCGATATGCCCAGAAAAAGCTTATCTCCTGGCTGGATCTGGACCCAAGGGGGGAGAACAGTGGATAGTATGTAATTGGCTTTTGCATGTTTACATTTAACACCTTGTACTGTATAAAAACCTTGTGTCTTCATCATTAAAGGACCAGTCAACACTGATAACTGCATAATCAACAAATGCAAGATAACAAGACAATGCAATAGCACTTAGTCTGAACTTCAAATGAGTAGAAGATTTTTTTATAATAAATTTCGAAGTTATGTATATTTCCACTCCCCTTGTACCATGTGATAGCAATCAACCAATCACAAATGCATATACGTATAGTCTATGAATTCTTGCACATGCTCAGTAGGATCTGGTGACTCAAAAATTGTAAATATAAAGAGACTGTGCACATTTTTTTTAATGGAAGCAAATTGGAAAGTTGTTTAAAATTACATGCTGTATCTGAATCATGACAATTTAATTTAACCTGAGTGTCCCTTTAAGCGAGTTACACTCTGCTGTACTTTTGTGTGGGAGAGAAAGATTATGTGCTTCACCAAGCTGTAGTTATGAGTTTTGGGTGCATTCCAGTTTGTGGTATTTAAATTCTTTTTTTTTTTTTTTTTTTATTTAAAGGTGTGTTAAAAAGATAAAGCTCCTCTCACTGACCCTCGTGTGTGAACAAATGTGCTTGAACAGGCCATTGCACAGTGCTGGCACAGCTAACTAGTTAATGTTCTACAGGTGACACCTCAGCATGATTACAGCAGTGACCCAGTAATAGTGAGCTGGGAACTAGACCGGCTGTGCTCATGTCTGCTGCAGAATGAGGTTAAAGGAACACCCAACTCCAAAATCTTTGGTTTGTTTGTTTTAAGTGTAACAGAATATTTTATTGCATGAAAAAGTTTAGGATGTGAATGAGAGACAGTTACATTACAATAAAATGCTCACAAAAGCCCCAAAGATTTTGCTTGATTTCTCTCCATGCCGGCAATCGTGAAAAATAGTCCCCAACAATTTAGAGATCTAGCAATATTCAGTTCAGGCCCTGTGTTACTACAAAAGTCATCATTCCAACCTCAGACCAAAAGCCTGCCACAAAACCAAAAGCTGGTGAGGCACAACGCTGGCCTAGCACAAAGGCCTGATGTGGCACAGTTTTGGCCTTAGCATACCACAAAACCTGGTGAGGTACAGCTTCCTCATAAGCTCAGACCTGAGGCTTGCTGTGGCACTGTTTTGGCCTTAGCATACCACAAGACCTGGTGAGGAACAGCTTCCTCATAAGCTCAGACGGAGGCCTGATGCGGCACAGTTCCAGACAAAGCTCAGAACTAAGACTATAGAAAATACCCACTTTTGCTCAGTCTTAAAACCAAAGCCCTAACAATTTATAGGTCTGATCCAAGCTTAGAACACAGATCTGCCAATTAGTGTCCCTGACCACAGTTTAGGAGAAAGGCCTAAAAATGCATGTTTGCTGTTTGGTTATACTTACTTGGGGAGATAACAAGATGACTTGACTAGAGAATGGTACAAAATAAGACAGCATTGATGACTGTAAGAAGGACTGAGAGGAAAGAGGGATGCCATAGAAATGCCCGAGGAGCTGTTGTTGCCTCCTGGTAGAGAACTTATCTTTCTCTATGCATTTGGACAATGTTCATGGGGAAGCCTCACTAGGGGTGATGTGGGAAACCCGACTCCCTGCCCAATGTGCTTAGAGGGATATGGCTGCACCACACTGACGAGACCCAAAGAAGGCTGAAACGATCTTCTGGGGTTGTCATGTTCCTTGTTCAGAGAGGAATTGCCTGGTGTTTCGGGGGTGGACTGACCTTGTTAGGCAGGACCAGACTGATTTACTTCAGGAAAGTTCCTCTCTGCGAAAAGCATTATTGGGCTAAAAGAGGCTGCTCCTAGGTGGTAACTCACCATAGAAAAATCTACTGAGCTGTTGTTGGTCCTGGTAGAGCACGTCTCTTTTTGTATGTATTTGAATAAAGACCCTGGGGAGATCTCTCTAGGGGTGATGTGGAAAAACAGATATGGACTCCCTGCCCAATATACTTAGAGGCATGCGGCTGCTCCTTACTGATAAGGCCCAAAGAAGGTTGCCATGTTCATTGTTCAGGGGAGGATTGTCTGGTATTTCGGGGCTGGACTGACCTTGTTAGGCGGGATTAGAATGATATACTTAGGAATGAGTAAATCTTCTGGGGTTAGTGTTAGGTTTTTTTTTTAGATTAGGGATGGGCACTTGAAAAAGAGCTAAATGCCCTTTTAAGGGCAATGCAAAAGAGCTAAATGCCCTTTTAAGGGCAATGCAAAAGAGCTGAATGCCCTTTTAAGGGCAATGCCCATACAAATGCCCCTTTAGGGACAATGGGTAGCTTTATAGGGCTATTAGATTAGGTGTAATTGTTTTTAGTTTTGATAATTTCATTTTAATTTTATTTTTTTTTAATTTTATTTTTTTGGTAAACTTAGATTTTTTTAAATTTTTCATAGGATTTGGGGGTTTTTTTAGTTGTAATTTAGATTTTTTAATTTTTTTAGTAGTGTTAAGTTTTTTTAAATTTCTAATATAGATATTTTAAGTAGTTTTTTTTATGTTATTAAAATAGTAAGGTTAGGTTAATTTATAGTTTAATGTTAGGTTTATTTTTATTTCACAGGTAAGTTTCTATTTATTTGAATAGAGTTATATTGTAATTTTAATTTAAAGTTAAGGGGGTGTTAGGTTTAGGGTTTAATAATTTAATTTAGTGTTTTGTGATGTGGGGGGCCGGCGGTTTAGGAGTTAATAGGTTTATTTAGTGGCAGAGATGTGGGAGGCCGGAGGTTTAGGGGTTAATAACTTTATTTAGTGGTGGCAATGTCGGAGAGAGGCGGAACAGGGGTTAATAGCTTTATTATAGTGGCAGCGATGTCAGGGTGCGGGGGAATAGGGGTTAATAACTTTATTATAGTAGCGGCGATGTCGGGGAGCGGCGGAATAGGGGTTAATCATTTTTATTAGTGTCAGCTATGTAGGGAGCGGCAGATTAGGGGTTAATAACTTTATTTAGGTGACGCAATGTCGGGGGCAGCAGATTAGGGGTGTTTAGACTTGGGGTTTATGTTAGGGTGTTAGGTTTAAATTTAACCTTTTTTTTCCCCATAGACATCAATTGGGCTGCGTTATGGCGATCTCCATTCCGCAGTTCAGGTGTTAGTTTTTTTTTTCTAACACTATCTCCCCATTGATGTCTGTGGGGGAAAGCGTGCACGAGCACATCAAAGTAGCCCTTGGCTTTTGTGCGGTATGGAGCTTAACTCCACCATATGGCACGTACAAGGAGGCTTTTCAGAAACTTGTAATGGCAGCGCTATGGGGGTGAAATAACGCAACTTTTGTTGCATTCGTTTCGCACCCTGTTTAGCGCAAAACTCGTAATCTAGGTGTAAACGAGCTAATGATCATTTATTTATTTTGTTTCTCTAGGAAATAGAAATAATTTTTGTTTCCATTCATTAGTTCTTTTAGTTAACAAATTTTGAACAACACGTTTTAACTTCATTATTTATTTTGCAAACGAATAACAAAAGTTTACACAAGTAAATTCTGTCTATTTAACTCCTGCAAAGAGGTTAAACACCTAAGTTAAGTCCTGCTCAAGAACCACAACAGCTCCAGAAGTGAACACAGACATTGATTGTTCACTGTTTGTTTCTGGCTCTGAACCAGTAGTTCTCTGCAACTCCAAAAAGGGAATTTGTCTATGTGTTTAACCCATTTGTAGGAGTTAAATACTTAGAATTCCATGCTAAGTAGTGCAATAATTACATGTGCCAACAAATTAAAACATGTGTTTACTCTACAATGTACCTTTAATCACAGCTTTAGATGGATTAGTGAAATCATAAGACCTTCTTAAAGAGGCACAAAATGCAAACATTTTCAATCATGCATATGAAATCCAGTAAACATTTAAATATTTCTTAAATTAAAAAATACAAAGTAGATTAAAATGTGTTAGCAAGTGCTCCTAAACATCACATTAAAGGGGCAGTGAGTGACCGCACATCTCACACTGAGGACGCAGCAAGAATTCCGGCATGTCACACTGATGACGCTCAGCTAGTGACCCTAAACCCCCAAGCTAAGGCAACAGTGAGCAACCCTACATGTCTCACCGAGAAGACAGCAAGCAATCATACATGTCTCACAGAGAAGACAGCAAGGTACCCTACATGTCTCACCGAGAAGACAGCAAGCAATTGTACATGTCTCACAGAGAAGACAGCAAGGGACCCTACATGTCTCACAGAGAAGACAGAAAGCTACCCTACATGTCTCACCGAGAAGACAGAAAGCGACCCTACATGTCTCACCGAGAAGACAGCAAGGGACCCTACATGTCTCACAGAGAAGATCGCAAGGGACCCTACATGTCTCACCGAGAAGACAGCAAGAGACCCTACATGTCTCACCGAGAAGACAGTAAGGGACCCTACATGTCTCACAGAGAAGACAGTAAGAGATCCTACATGTCTCACCGAGAAGACAGAAAGCTACCCTACATGTCTCACCGAGAAGACAGCAAGAGACCCTACATGTCTCACCGAGAAGACAGCAAGAGACCCTACATGTCTCACCGAGAAGACAGCAAGAGACCCTACATGTCTCACCGAGAAGACAGCAAGAGACCCTACATATCTCACCGAGAAGACAGCAAGGGACCCTGCATGTCTCACCGAGAAGACAGCAAGGGACCCTACATGTCTCACCGAGAAGACAGCAAGGGACCCTGCATGTCTCACCGAGAAGACAGCAAGGGACCCTACATGTCTCACCGAGAAGACAGAAAGCGACCCTACATGTCTCACCGAGAAGACAGCAAGGGACCCTGCATGTCTCACCGAGAAGACAGCAAGGGACCCTGCATGTCTCACCGAGAAGACAGCAAGGGACCCTACATGTCTCACCGAGAAGACAGCAAGGGACCCTACATGTCTCACCGAGAAGACAGCAAGAGACCCTGCATGTCTCACCGAGAAGACAGCAAGGGACCCTACATGTCTCACCGAGAAGACAGCAAGGGACCCTGCATGTCTCACCGAGAAGACAGCAAGGGACCCTACATGTCTCACCGGGAAGACAGCAAGGGACCCTGCATTTCTCACCGAGAAGACAGCAAGAGACCCTACATGTCTCACCGAGAAGACAGCAAGGGACCCTACATGTCTCACCGAGAAGACAGCAAGGGACCCTACATGTCTCACCGGGAAGACAGCAAGGGACCCTGCATTTCTCACCGAGAAGACAGCAAGAGACCCTACATGTCTCACAGAGAAGACAGCAAGGGACCCTACATGTCTCACCGAGAAGACAGAAAGCTACCCTACATGTCTCACCGGGAAGACAGCAAGGGACCCTACATGTCTCACAGAGAAGACAGCAAGGGACCCTACATGTCTCACCGAGAAGACAGCAAGGGACCCTACATGTCTCACCGGGAAGACAGCAAGGGACCCTACATGTCTCACCGGGAAGACAGCAAGAGACCCTACATGTCTCACCGAGAAGACAGCAAGGGACCCTACATGTCTCACAGAGAAGACAGCAAGGGACCCTGCATTTCTCACCGAGAAGACAGCAAGAGAACCTACATGTCTCACAGAGAAGACAGCAAGGGACCCTACATGTCTAACAGAGAAGACAGAAAGCGACCCTACATGTCTCACCGGGAAGACAGCAAGGGACCCTGCATGTCTCACCGAGAAGACAGCAAGAGACCCTACATGTCTCACCGAGAAGACAGCAAGAGAACCTACATGTCTCACAGAGAAGACAGCAAGGGACCCTACATGTCTAACCGAGAAGACAGAAAGCGACCCTACATGTCTCACCGGGAAGACAGCAAGGGACCCTACATGTCTCACCGAGAAGACAGCAAGGGACCCTGCATGTCTCACCGAGAAGACAGCAAGAGACCCTACATGTCTCACCGAGAAGACAGCAAGGGACCCTGCATGTCTCACCGAGAAGACAGCAAGGGACCCTACATGTCTCACCGAGAAGACAGCAAGGGACCCTACATGTCTCACCGAGAAGACAGCAAGGGACCCTACATGTCACACTGAGGGGAAGTGACAGCAAGAGACCCTACATGTCACACTGAGGGGAACAGTGACAGCAAGAGACCCTACATGTCACACTGAGGGGAACAGTGACAGCAAGAGACCCTACATGTCACACTGAGGGGAACAGTGACAGCAAGAGACCTGCATGTCACACTGAGGGGATCAGTGACAGCAAGAGACCTACATGTCACACTGAGGGGAACAGTGACAGCAAGAGACCCTGCATGTCACACTGAGGGGAACAGTGAAAGCAAGAGACCCTACATGTCACACTGAGGGGAACAGTGACAGCAAGAGGCCCTGCATGTCACACTGAGGGGAACAGTGACAGCAAGAGACCCTGCATGTCACACTGAGGGGAACAGTGACAGCAAGAGGCCCTACATGTCACACTGAGGGGAACAGTGACAGCAAGAGGCCCTGCATGTCACACTGAGGGGAACAGTGACAGCAAGAGGCCCTACATGTCACACTGAGGGGAACAGTGACAGCAAGAGGCCCTACATGTCACACTGAGGGGAACAGTGACAGCAAGAGGCCCTACATGTCACACTGAGGGGAACAGTGACAGCAAGAGACCCTACATGTCACACTGAGGGGAACAGTGACAGCAAGAGACCCTACATGTCACACTGAGGGGAACAGTGACAGCAGGAGACCCTGCATGTCACACAGAGGAGAACAGTGACAGCAAGAGACCCTACATGTCACACTGAGGGAAACAGTGACAGCAAGAGACCTGAATGTCACACTGAGGGGAACAGTGACAGCAAGAGACCTGCATGTCACACTGAGGGGAACAGTGACAGCAAGAGACCTGCATGTCACACTGAGGGGAACAGTGACAGCAAGAGACCCTACATGTCACACTGAGGGGAACAGTGACAGCAAGAGAACCTACATGTCACACTGAGGGGAACAGTGACAGCAAGAGACCCTACATGTCACACTGAGGGGAACAGTGACAGCAAGAGACCCTACATGTCACACTGAGGGGAACAGTGACAGCAAGGGACCCTTCATGTCACATAGGGGGGAACAGTGTCAACAAGAGACCCTGCATGTCACACAGGGGGAACAGTGACAGCAAGAGACCCTGCATGTCACACAGGGGGAACAGTGACAGCAAGAGACCCTGCATGTCACATGGGGGGGGCAGTGACAGCAAGAGGCCCTACATGTCAGCTGGTAACCATACATGTCACACTGAGAGACAGCTAGTAACCCTCACATTCAGGGAGACAGCGAGAGCACATACATGTCACAGTCACATTCAGGGAGACAGAGAGAGCACATACATGTCACAGTCACATTCAGGGAGACAGAGAGAGCACATACATGTCACAGTCACATTCAGGGAGACAGAGAGAGCACATACATGTCACAGTAACATTCAGGGAGACAGCGAGAGCACATACATGTCACAGTAACATTCAGGGAGACAGAGAGAGCACATACATGTCACAGTAACATTCAGGGAGACAGCGAGAGCACATACATGTCACAGTAACATTCAGGGAGACAGAGAGAGCACATACATGTCACAGTAACATTCAGGGAGACAGCGAGAGCACATACATGTCACAGTAACATTCAGGGAGACAGAGAGAGCACATACATGTCACAGTAACATTCAGGGAGACAGAGAGAGCACATACATGTCACAGTAACATTCAGGGAGACAGAGAGAGCACATACATGTCACAGTAACATTCAGGGAGACAGAGAGAGCACATACATGTCACAGTAACATTCAGGGAGACAGAGAGAGCACATACATGTCACAGTAACATTCAGGGAGACAGCGAGAGCACATACATGTCACAGTCACATTCAGGGAGACAGAGAGAGCACATACATGTCACAGTAACATTCAGGGAGACAGAGAGAGCACATACATGTCACAGTAACATTCAGGGAGACAGCGAGAGCACATACATGTCACAGTCACATTCAGGGAGACAGAGAGAGCACATACATGTCACAGTCACATTCAGGGAGACAGAGAGAGCACATACATGTCACAGTAACATTCAGGGAGACAGCGAGAGCACATACATGTCACAGTCACATTCAGGGAGACAGAGAGAGCACATACATGTCACAGTAACATTCAGGGAGACAGAGAGAGCACATACATGTCACAGTAACATTCAGGGAGACAGCGAGAGCACATACATGTCACAGTCACATTCAGGGAGACAGAGAGAGCACATACATGTCACAGTCACATTCAGGGAGACAGAGAGAGCACATACATGTCACAGTCACATTCAGGGAGACAGAGAGAGCACATACATGTCACAGTCACATTCAGGGAGACAGAGAGAGCACATACATGTCACAGTCACATTCAGGGAGACAGAGAGAGCACATACATGTCACAGTCACATTGAGGGGACAGATAGAGAACGCCACACTGAGGAAGCAGAGAGTGTGGCTGTGCTCATGCACGGTGCTATCAATATTTATGTAAAACCCGGTGCGCGCTCCTGTATAATAAATAACGTGCACGTTGCACAGCGCGTGATTGCTCCTGTCTCATACACTTACCCAGAACAGGACCGTGTGAGCGCCCGTGTTACCCTCTGCATGTTCCCCACCGTCCTACAGACAGGCTTCTAGGCTCAGGTCAGGCTGCTGGGGGGCGGGGCTGGGGGCCGGACTCAATACGGATCCCTATTGGCTGGCTTCGCAGTTTTGGCGACTCCGAGTCACACTCCGCTCCGTGTTTTACTTGCTCACTGTACAGGACGGTGAGCCGCAAAGTCAGGAATGGATATTTATTTTACTTATATGACTAGACATTTTAGAATGTGGGACTGTCAGCAGGCGTGGTGTGGTACATGATAGATTAGATAGATAGATAGATAGATAGATAGATAGATAGATAGATAGATAGATAGATAGATAGATAGATGATAGATAGATAGATAGATAGATAGATAGATGATAGATAGATAGATAGATAGATAGATAGATGATAGATAGATAGATAGATAGATAGATAGATGATAGATAGATAGATAGATAGATAGATATATAGATAGATAGATAGATATATAGATAGATAGATAGATATATAGATGATAGATAGATGATAGATAGATAGATAGATAGATTGATAGATAGCTAGCTAAATAGACTGTCTACAGACAGATAGATAGATAGATAGATAGATAGATAGATAGATATAGATTATAGATATTACTGCAATATATATTTTATGAAGATCTGTCTGTAATAAAAAGTGATATATACCAGGAAGTTGATTCTCATGCACCTAACTGTAATATATATCCCAGTTCGGTTTGTGCTGACCTGATCCCATACAACAGCATCTGTGACACTGTGTATTGTGTTACATTGTGACATTAAAAGATTGAAACATAGTAACAAATATGCACAATGTAACAGTGGTCAGAAATCTAATTGATCTATTATAAGTGACTGTATATGACATGGTTAATGATTATTTATATTTGTAGTAGATTTTGCCTTTTTAATACAATAATACTTTAGTTATCAATCCTTCCCCATTCTTTAAAATTAGTAGCTCAGCTAAGGCGTTGTGGGGGCTGGTACCATGGAAGCCAATCAGAGAACAACAGTTAGAGTTTAGTCCAATCTAAGCTGTGCTTAGAAACACCTATTTTTGCTGCTTATTTACATGATATAAGTTCTATCCAACCTTCCTAGCTTGTCCAGTTTTTAGGACCCCGCTTTGAGATTGTAGAAATTAAAGAGCTATATTGTGTTTTATAAATGTAAAATAAAATGCAAACTATTACAAACCCTGCACCCACCCATCTATTACTCATATAGTTAGGTATAAGTTTACAAAGGCAGGAAGTTCAATTAAATAATATGTATCCAGGGATCCAATCAGATTATGATCTGCTAAAATATTTTATTTCCATTTGTAATATTAAAAAAATATGCATGCATCAAATGTGAATCCAAATTAAATGTAACTTCTATAATATGTTTAAAGGGACATGCACCTGAACTTTTCTCATCATTTGTAAAAAGTATATTATTTTAAACAATTTTCCAATTTACTTTATTATCAAATTTGCTTAATTTTCTTGGTTTCCTTTATTCAGGGAACAGCAATGCACTACTGGGAGCTAGGGGAAAACCGCTGATGAGCCAATGAAAACAGGCATGTATGTGCCGCACCAATCAGCAGCTAGATTCAGGTGGTGCATTGCTGCTACTGAGCCTACCTAGATATGCTTTTCAACAAAGGCTGCCAAGAGAATGAAGCAAATTAGACAATAGAAGTAAATTGTGAAGTCATTTAAAATTGCATGCTCTATCTCACTGGTTTCCAAACCTGTACCTAACAAGCAATATTTTCAGGATTACCTTGGGTGAGAGCAGGTAAAATAACCATGTTTACTAATCATCTTATTTAATTTGTGCTCTAGTTCATATATCCTGAAAATCTGACCTGTTAGGGATGCATGAGAACAGGTTTGAAGACCAGTTCTCTATCTAAATCACAAAAGAAAAAACTTGTGTTTAGTCTCCCTTTAAGGTGTTTAGTGATCTATTCAAGGTTTCTTGCAACCACAGGTCTGAGGAACAAACATTATGGGAACCAGCTCTCAGTTTTTCATCCTTCTGTGTTCAATAAACTGATTACCATTTTAAAGGGACATAATGACACAAAATTAAAATGCTCTGATTTGTCATTTTTTTCCTTGTCAGCCAATGAGCTTTCACCCCACAGACCCATATTGCACTGGTTTCAGTTTCAGAAAGCAGCTTTTCATAAAAATAAAACACTTTAAAGGGATATTAAACATATATTGTTATTTAAATTTTTTGATTATGTGTAGTTTAAAAAAAAATGCAATATAGTTTTATTTTTTATTTTGTTCATTTTCTTGTATTTTAAATCTAAAAATTGTTGGAGTTCTAAATCCCACTGAGCTTCTATAAAGTAATGGGCATTGCCATGTTGGACTGTAAGTTGTCTATCTCTCCTGCTGAGGAGAACTGAGACCTGATAAAAACAGGCAATAAAAGAGAATCTGCAAACAATGTTGCATGGAACATAGGATTGTTAGAAATGTTATAATAGGGACACAGATTTGTTTACACACACTATTGTATTGCCTGATTTATATCTGTCCTTATTTGTCCTCAGCAGAAGAGATAAATAGAAAACTTAAGTTTAAACATGGCAGCGCCCATTACTTTATAAAAACTAAACTTACACTTTTATCTATTTAAACAACTAATATAACTGGAAAAAAATGCACCTACAAATTATTCACAGTCTAATCTTTGCTTTGAAATTCCTTTTAACAATTCAACAAAGTGAGTTTAATATCACTTTATTTAATTATATGTTTGCTAAACCTTTGAGTTACCTTGCAGATTAACAGGCTGCATAATCACACAAACATTATGTGATACAGCTCATACTCACTTTACAGTTCCAGGGTGTGGAGTACATTGTGTATAATCTAGAACCTCATTGTTATTAAAGTAACAGTCAAATATATGATTGGTTTCCCCTTAAAGGGATAGTAAACACCAAAAATGTTATTGTTTTAAAAGCTAATCTCTTTATTTACCATTCCCCAGTTTTGCATAACCAACACTGTTACAGAAATATATTCCTTACCGCTGTGATTACCTTGTATCTAAGCTTCTGCTGACTGCCTCCTTATCTCAGATCTTTTGAAAGACTTAAATTTCAGGCAATTAGTTCTGACTCTTAAATAACTCCCCGTGCATGAGCATAATGTTATTTATATGAAACACATGAACTAACGCCCGCTAGCTGTGAAAAACTGTCAAATATATTAAAAACAAGGCGGCCTTCAAGGGCTTAGAAATTAGCATATTAGCCTACCTAGGTTTAGCTTTCAACAAAGAATACCAAGAGAATACAGAAAATTTTATGATAAAAGTAAATTAGAAAGTTGTTTAAAATTACATGCCCTATCTGAATCATGAATGTTTAATTTGGATTTTACTATCCCTTTAATATGTTTTCAATTAATTGTTATACCAGATGCAAAGTATTAAATGTATGGGAAATTTCTTCTTTAGGTTTTATTTGTATAGGAAATAGCTGCTTATGCTCATTGAGATCACTACCCAGTCAAATAAAATTACTTTGCAGAGACCTATTAATCTTATCTCCCTATATGCACACATTGGGCTCCATGTACTAACCGGCGTGCAGACAGCTTCTCAACTCTCTAAGCTGTCCCCCCGCGTTCGCTACACACAGGCAGCGGATCTGTTGATCTGCTGGCCCGTATGTATCATTACAGGCCAGCGGGCCAGCTCTCTGTGATTTTCCCTCGCCACCTCAGAGGTCTTACATTGCGGGAAGCAGGCTTGCATAGGGTTCCGGAGCAGCTTTCGCTGGTTCGTACACGAAGCCCAAAGTCATCCTTATCTGTAACTGTATAACCAAAGAACCATACTTAGAGAAAACAATTAAAAATGAACATTTTACTGCTTTTCTCCACCCCACCCCCCCTCGCTGGGAGTGTGGTTTCTTCAATACCTTCTTTTTTACACAGCTTTTTCTATAAACATTACTGATGTACTGACATTTTCAGTATAGGTGGAGAACAACAGGTACAAGTAGCTATTTCAAATGACAAAATAAATGTAAATTAGTTATTTGTAAACAATTTAAATAGACAGTAAAGTCAAAATTAAACATGATTCAGACAGAGTACACAATATTAAACAGCTTTCCAATTTATTTCTGTTAGCTTATTTGCTTGTGTTTTTTGGTATCCTTTGTTGAAATACGTACCTAGGTAAAATCAGGAGAAACAATGCAGTACTGGGAGCTAGCTGCCAATTGGTGGCTGCACATATATGTGCTTCTTGTCATTGGCTCAGCTAACTTCCAATACTACATTGCTGTTTCTTCAGCAAAGGATACAAAGAGAATGAAGCAAATGGGATAACAGAAGTAAATTGGAAAGTTGGTTAAAACAGAATGCTCTGTCTGAAGCATGAAAGAAAATGTTGGGTTTCGTGTCCCTTTAATACACTTCAGCAAGAATTATGGACCAATGGAAACACATTAAAGGGGAGGGAACAAAAATCACAGGGCACTGTTCCTTTAATACTTAGGGTGACAGCCCATTATGAAATCACAAAATATTTAACCAAAATTAGGATACGCAGAATATAGAAATCCAGCTTCACTTCTGTATATGAAGCACAAAGGGTGCAGACGGGATGAGCCACTATCTACAGTTTTACGCCTGGGACCAGTTTCTGTGTTATGCCCCTAGTCAGCACTAACTGGCTCTCCAGACAGGTGACATAGCCTGTTTGACCTGTGACATCACTCACTTGTGTCACATCCCTTGGGATAGTGGTGTAATTAGTTTTTGTGCTGCCCTAGGCACTAGTAAATCTGCTGCCCGCACCCCAACAATTATAGTTGATATATTTCTTAAAACCAGGTACACATGGAGGGATCTTGCATCACCACTAGACAGCCAGGGATCATTTGACTTGTAATAAAAGATTTGGGGCGCGATCCGATATAGGTCGTAGTTTTCGGCGCAAGCGAGGTAACCCGCGTCGCCCGCAGTTTCAGCTCGCAACTCGAGCTATCCAATATTCACCGCCGTCAGATGCTAAACTGGCGTAAGTGAGAAAAACCGACGAGCAGGCAAAATGTGCGCAAATTCACCTTTTAGTCGTCGCAAGTACTTGCGCCTGTTTTTTGTTCACGTAAAGTCTCAATAAAGTGTAGTTTTATGCAAATTAGCCTACGACTCGTAAAAAATAACGCCAGTTCTAAGAGATGCGCCACGTAATGACGAGATTCAAAAATCATACTTAAACACCTGCGCAGCCGCCATTTCTTTATTGTGTTTGGTTGGTTCTTGGAGCTACAGCACACTACAGCGAGTATAGAGATTAGTGGTAAGAGTAGTGAGAAAGGAGCATTTCATCAAGTTAGTTAGGTCGGATTGTTGGTTGGATTGTTAAGCCAGTACATTTACTTACACTTTTTTTCATATTGCACACATTTTGCATACACACATATACAAAATACACAACACTTTTTTTTTATAACACCCAACACTTTTTATTTATCTTTTACAGTTTGAAAGGCTGAGTGTCTGGTTGTGATTGTGTGTGATTGAAGTGGGAGTGAGTGTGAGTGTGTGAGTGTGTGTAGTGTGAGGATGTCAGGGAGAGATAGGGCTGGGGGGAGGAGGGAAGGGGAGTCGCAGGGAGAGGATTATGTACAGGAGGAGCAGCAGGGTCCCCGTCAGGGAGTGAGCGGAGTGGGGAGAGGGAGAGCCAGAAGGGAGGATGGGAGTGGGGTTGCCCAAAGGCCAGGCACACTGAGAAGAGGGATAGAGGGTGCACATGGGGATAGAAGGGGGGAGGAGGGAGAGGATAGGGAGGAACCCACACCAGGGACATCCCAGGGAGGGAGCTAGGCAGCCCAGGACGAGGAGCGTATGAGGTGTCCCAATTTCAGTTTTGCCGAAAACCTCGCTCTCGTCCAGGCTGTCCTGGAGAACCATAATGCCCTCTTTGGACAAGAGAAGGGCAAAGGAGTTGCCCGGAGGCGTAAAGATGCTTGGCAGAAGGTGGTGGAGGCCGTCAATGGTGTGTCCCAACAGAGGAGGAATGTGGACGGCCTAAAGAAGAGATGGAATGATTGCAAGAGGAGAGTCAAGGAGAGGATGGGCCAGGAAGCAATCTCCCAGAGGGCAACAGGAGGTGGGCCTCACTATGAGGCCGAATACAATGAGTGGCAGGAGCTCATTCGTAGGTCCCTGAGCCTCACAGCAGTCCGTGGACTTCCAGGGGCTCGTGACTCAGGGACTGCAACATCAGCACAGCATGCTGGTGAGTAACATCCCACACACTAGTATAATATGTATTTGAGTTATAACATCCTATATTGTCACACATTCATGTACACAATGAGGATCATGGTATTTTGATTACTAACAACTAAATATACAATGAGATTTAACATTAAAGGGACATGAAACACAAAGAATTTATTTCATTATTCAGATAGAGAATACAGTTTTAAACAACATCAAAATTTACTTCCATTATCTATTTTTAATTATTATTTTGAAAATCTTAGTTTATTAAATATCAATGCACATGGGTGAGGCAATCACACGAGGCATTGATGTACAGCCACCAATCAGCAGCTTCTGAGCCTATCTAGAAATGCATTTCAGCTAAGAATATCAAGATAATGAAGCATATTAGCTACTGGAAGTAAATTACAATTTTTTTTAAATTCCATGCTTGGCTAGCTGAATCATGAAATAATAAATATGGTTTGCATGTCCATTTAATGCTACTTAACACATTGAAAATCATGATATGAGGTAGAATAGTGAAATACTAACATGTCTCAGAGTAACACAGGCCACAAGCCACATGTAGACCTTTCAGTAAATGGACACCATAGTCATCACAACCATAGTGTCACTTAAAGAACACATTTTCTCCATCACTGACATGTACACAGAACTATTGTATGAAACACATACATGTATAATTAGCATATTACAAACCCTCATATCACAAATCTCAATGTGCACATGCATGTTATAGAGTTTGACATGAGAATGTGGATAGGCCCTAGCATGTAAATTGTATGCCCACATGGATAGATATGTGACTGTACTAATCCCTCTCATCATTTGACTCCTCCACAGAACCTCCAGTCACCAGGGTGCCTACGCCCATGAATCCCCCAACACCGGTTCAAAATATATGTCCACCACAACCACCGGTACAGATAAGACAGCAGGAGTATGCCAGGCATGACATGGCTTGGACTGCGTCAATCGAAAATCCACATATCATGCCACCTGCATTAGAGGAGGATACCTGGCAGGAGCCCTGGCACGAGGAATATTCCTTTGGCTTGGAGGGGGAGCCCCGCCAGCCCCGAAGGGTAGATGTATTTACCCCCCCCCCAAGAATATCATGGCACTACAGGAGTATACCAGCAGGCTGAGTGGATGCACACCAGCGGCCATTGGGACTATCGGTCCATCCCGACATCTGGACCATCATCTTCAGTTGGAAGGGCTCCACCAACTGTAATCCATCGCCCTGCACCTCCAGCTCATATTCCTGTGGCTGCACCTCCAGCTGAGATATCTGTTCCTGCACGTCCAGCTGCTGTTTTTGTTCCGGCACCTCCAACTGAGGTTATTGTTCCGGCACCTCCAACTGAGGTTATTGTTCCGGCACCTCCAACTGAGGTTATTGTTCCGGCACCTCCAACTGAGGTTGTTGTTCTGGCACCTCCAACTGAGGTTATTGTTCCGGCACCTCCAACTGAGGTTGTTGTTCTGGCACCTCCAACTGAGGTTATTGTTCCGGCACCTCCAACTGAGGTTGTTGTTCTGGCACCTCCAACTGAAGTTATTGTTCCGGCACCTCCAACTGAGGTTGTTGTTCCAGCACCTCCAGCTGAGGAACACGTAATTGAAAGAGTGCCTATTGTCCCTGCTGCTGAAGAGCCCATGGATCAATTGAGTTCTGCCATGGGTGATGAATATATCTCACTACAGAGGAGGCAAACATTGACCTGTGAGACTCTAACGGAAACGTGTCAAAAAATGCAGAGGGAACAACACAGGTTCCATAGAAGCCAACACCGTTTGCAACAGAGGTCGAATGAGCTGCAAAGGGACATGGCAGCATCGGTATCAGCTATGGTCCAAAATCAAAACCAAATGCTGCGTGTAATATCGGACATGCAAATCCAAAGTGACCAAAGATGGAGGGAACAGAATCAACTGTTGGGGGCTTTGGTGGAGCATTTCACCCAACAGCAGGACATGGCATCAAGTATCTCCTCTGTGACCAGCACTCCTACTGGATCCACACAACCCAGGAGAGGCAGAAGACCCACACCAGGCCCCTCATCTAAGAGGCCTAAAAAAAAAAAAATATTATTCAATTTCATTGAAAATCTTGTCCTCTGTTATTTACTATCTAATTGTCATCCACATCCATGTGAGTTGTGTTTTAGTACAGTAATATTGGTAAAACATATAATAATACCTGTGTTGAAATGGACCAAAAAGGTATTATTATAATGTTTATGACATATTCATGCTCAATAAACAACATCACATGGTTGTGTCTCAACGGTACATATAGTAATATTAACTTCTAAGATGTACATCAAGGTTTCTCACATCCAATATAAATTGACACGTTGGTATATATAACTAATAATATATTTAAATAAGGTGTGAACATAAGGTATAAATATCCATTATCCTCATTCTTAATGATAGTGAACTAAACATGAATGAAACAAATTATAAATATACAGTAATTAGGGTTGTTAAAGGGACATGAAAGCAAATATTTTTACTTCATGATTTTGAAGGAGAAGATAATTCCAAAAAGAAACTATAATTTCATTCTATTATTTCTGTTGCTTCATTCTATTGATATTCTTTGCTGAAAACCATATCGAGATATGCTTGGTAGCTGATGATTAGTAGCTGTATATAGATGCCTCCTGCGATTTCTTCACTGTGTGCATTTCTATGTCTTCATTAAAGTATATCTAAATAAATAATGAAAATAGGTAATTGATTTAAATTATAAGTTTTTTAAAAATTATCTTCTCTATCCTTAATCATGAAACAATACGTTTGGGTATAGTGTCCCTTTAAGGGAAGGGGGTTGGGATGTAGTAGTTTCACTTACATGCAGTGGAAATCCAAACTTTTACATTCTGCAAGACATGATATATACACATGCAATGGTTGGTGAGGTACTGTCAAACATCATAATACATGTGAATGTTACGGTTTACTGTACTTATGAATAAGTAACTTACAGGTGAAGTATTCCCGGATGACATAATCCCTCACTTCATTCCCCCTCAGTGTCCCCCTGTCCACATCCTCAAGTACAGGAACCAGCTGCTGCTGCTGCTCTGGGTCAATGTCCCCCAACAAACGTGTGTCCACAGCAATGTTGTGTAGAATACAGCAAGCATTGACAATGGAACACACTTTGTTGGGGTTATACTGTAGTGCTCCGCCTGTAACATCCAGACACCTGAACCTGGTTTTTAATAGGCCAAAGCTCCTTTCAATGACATTCCTTGTTCTTATGTGTGCCTCCTGGTACCTGAGTTGTGGCTCCGTAATGGGGTGCACCAAGGGGGTTAATAGCCATGGTCTGCAGCCGTACCCTGCGTCACCTGTCATGTAACATATGTGTTTGGATTACTACAGGTACATCATGTGCTTTAAAGGGACACAACATGAATCACATATAAAAGATAGATTTAATCAAAACATTAATGGAAGTAATCAGGATAGTTAATTAAAATTAAAAGGCCTATCTGAATAATGGAAGTGCAATTTATACTAGACTGTCCATTTAATAAGAACCTGCAATTGTTAGCAGCTTGATAATTAACTTCGATTAGATCATTTTCTCCATTCTATAGATAACTCTTGATGACAAGCATATTAGATATGCTCAATAGCTGCTGATTGGTGGCTGCACATAGAAGCCTCATATGACAATTAGAGGGGCGTTTCCTGTATGGGTGGAGACTAGTGGCAGCATGTCTCATGTCGGCGTGTAGCTCGACACCTAACATCTCTCCCAACTCGCTTGCTCCATAGCCCCAGACTGCTGTGGCATTGAGGAGCCCTGGCAAGGGTGATCTTGCCGAAGGAGGAACGCTCTAAGGCCAAATAGGTCAGCGGTTTTTACCGCATCTTTTTATTTCTAAGTCTCTGATCCAGCGACAATCACCTCAACAAGTACCTGTGAGTGGGAGCCTCTGTGTACTACCCTGGTTGTAGTACCCCTGGTTATACGTTCCCCCCACCTAAATTCCCGGGCCTGGCTCCCGGTATATGGGCGATGCTGGGGACAGTCAAACTACTTACCAGCATATTGTGACGTCTAACCCTTGCAGCCCAAGCGGGCCTTACCTGAGCGGAGGAGGACCAAGGTTGGAGTGGCGGCGGAGTGATCCGTAGTTGCTCTCTGTGTGTGAGGAGCCGGAAGGCGGTGCATAACCTGTTGCCGCACAGTGTGGGAGCCCCGGCTGGAGATTGGATCGGCTGAGCAGTAAGCAGTGTCGGGTTCCGGAGATCCGCGGTGTGCGGCTAGGAGGCCCCAGGAGACCCCAAACCGTTTCCCAAAAGTCTGGAGTTTGTTGCAGCAGTAACTACTGCGGAAATGGCATCTTGGGACAAAACCGGTGGCCGTGAAGGGTAGGGCAGATAGCCCCACTGCATCTATCGAGTGGATCAGTATCGTTAACGAAGTAACCAAACGGACTATTCCTGCCGCAAGTATACTTTTTGTTTGTTAAGTCCCTTGTAAGGCTCGTCTCTTTTGCAACGAACACAGTTTTTCTCTGCTATTACATAACCGCCACAGCTGGGAGAATATTAATTCAAGTAGACTGGTCAAGCTATATAAATACCAGTTATGTTATAATTTTTTGTCTGGCTGGTAAAGGAAGATAAAAGGAAAGAAAAGAACTGTATTAGTGACTCTGTGCTAAATAACGTTCACTGAAAGGATAATGGCAATGTACACAGCCATATAATTTGGAGTAATAAGATATAGTATTTTATGCTATTCATCATGTTGTCTTACGCAGATTTGCAATCTTATATGCAATGGGGGTAGGAGTTTGTATCTGACAAAATGTTATCTGTGTATTACAGTCTAGAAATATCGTTATAATTGGCCCATTATTGGCCGTATAAAAGTTCCAGGAATTATCTGGCCTAAGCAATCTATACATAATAAAGCAGGCGAGTCAGATATAATTTACACACTGGGTAAAGAACTGACTAAAATTTTCATTACATCTATTTCCTACTTTATTGTACAAGAATAGGCACAAGTTAAAATCATTTAAGTTTTGGTGGCCGGCGGCTACTAAAGGTTACAGTAGTAGTTAAGCATGAGCCCTCTAGACAGATTGAACCTAGATATTCTGCGATAGAGAAATACAAATTTGAAGTAATAAGATATAATACTATGGGTTCTTCCCTTCTGTATATTTTTGTGGTTTTCAGAACATATATGTAAATTGGGTTGTAAATTGCGTTGGTTCAGATACTATTTACATGTTTCAGCTTAGCAATCTTAATACACCAAGCTTTATGTAGGTGTTATATAAGCTTTCTAGGAAGTGTTCAGCTCATGTGAGTTTGTTTGAAATTAGGTTGGAAGTTAGATAACTCCTTGCATTGGGAAAAAGACTACTTAAAATTTGTTATTTTGGTCATGATGCATTTAGAGTATCAGAATAATCTGTATTCATAGGTATCTAAGGTTGAAGCACTCCTATATTACAGTGGCTAAGCCCACTGTCATTAAGTAGCACAAATTGTATAGGCTTACCTCAGGGAATTAACTAAGTTAACTGGTATTAGTAGTCATTTTCTTCTGAATTCACTTTAAAACACCAAGTTCACTTACACTCACACTTTCTGCTTAATAGGATACACCTCTTAAATTGTCAATCAAGAATTCCTATCATATACACTCATCACAGTCTTACACTGTCCTTCACCAGAAATCCTTAGCAAGGCCCTCTTGGATATTTAGTTTGTTTTGACACTCCTTTTTCCTCTCTTCGCTCTTCCCCTACCTTTCTTTGTCCCTTCCCCCTCACTACACGTTTGCTTTTTCCTTCTTTTTAACACATTGTTTTCGGATTTTTTCACTCTCTTTTCACAACATAAATGGAAAAATTTATTACACAAACCAAAGTCAATTCCCCTAAAATGCCAGCCAAAGTAAAAGATAAAAAGGCCAAACTGGCAGACAATAGCATAGAAAATATAACTGAAATCTCAGCCTTAACAATTGATACTCAGGCCCTTACAAATCAGCTAGTAGTTTTGTTTACACCTCAATTTGACTCTATAAAAACAGAACTAGGTGCCATTTCAGATGACATAGGGACACTCACGTCAGAAATAAAACATTTTGCAGTAAGACTCTCTGAAGCCGAAGATAGGATATCCACATTGGAAGATCAGGCAAATTCACAACACATTGTCTTACAAGAACATGAGTCTAAAATAAAAAGTATCCAATTGCGTCTGGAGGATCTCGAAGATCGATCCAGGCGCAATAATATTAGAATCATAGGTCTAGCAGAGTCTCCGGAGTTTGAGGACCTTATGGGATTTGCATCAACCACTCTGCCACAGGCTCTGGGCATTCCCACACAAATGATACCACTAGTAATAGAGAGAGTCCATAGAGTGGGACCTAAGAAATCTAACACCAGTGAGCCTATCAAACCAAGAATGGTCATCCTCAAACTCCTGAGATTTCAGGATAAAATCGAGATCCTCAGTCACTATAAAAAGAGAAAAGAACCATTACTTATGGGGAACAGCAAAATCATGATTTTTCTAGTGAAACATCAGCCAGAAGAAAAGTTATGGCCCCGTATTGTACGCAATTAATAAACAAAGGTATCAATGCTTGGCTGAGTTACCCGGCTAAAATTGTAATTTACAAGAATGGTGAGAGGCAGGTCTTTAGTGAAACATCTGAGGTAATTAAATTTTTAAAGGAAATAGGATAATATTATGATATCGATATGTATTGTCTAAAATGTCATATCTAAAATGATATCTAAAATGTCAATGGATTTGTGTTTTATTTTTCCCCTGCTCCTTTTTTTTTTTTTTTCCGCTTCTCGCTTCCCCCCTTCTCTTTACTTTGTCCCCTCCCCTTCGCGTGATTTTGATCCCTTCTAAGAAATGACAGTAGAAATCAGGATGTTCTCCTGGAACGTGGGAGGCATTAGTTCACCCATGAAACGTAAATTGATTCTTAGAACATTAGCTCAGAAACACCCTGATCTGGTATGTCTGCAAGAAACACACCTTAGGGCATCAGAAGCAGTTAAACTTAAGATGAAATGGGTTGGGGAAGTAATCTCTACTAATGGCTCCAATAAAAAATGTGGAATTGCAATTCTCCTACATAAACAATTAGACTATAAGATTATAAAAACTGAGATTGATAGTGAGGCCAGATTTATCTTATTGCATATAATGATAAAAAGCATAAAATTTATATTATGCAGTATTTATGCGCCCAATAAATTTTCACCTAGTTTCTGGGATAATATCCAGAAGATGTTGTTCCCTCTTATAGGGAACAACCTAATTCTATGTGGAGACTTCAATATGACGTTGGATCCCTTAATTGACAGATTCTCAAGTAAAAATACAGCAAGTAATAGGCAAAGTGCAAAACATTTTCAGAGACTTTGCCATAAACTAAAACTATTAGATATCTGGAGGATGCAAAATCCCGATAGTGTGACATTCTCCTGTGAATCTAAAGGTCATAGAACTTTCTCAAGGATTGACTTATTCCTGATCTCTGAATCATTATCTGCTCGGCAATCTAGTGCGACGATAGGGGAAATCTTGATATCGGATCATGCAATAATTGAATTAACCTTTTTACCAGGTAAAGAAGACAGGAGTCAGAGACCACCATTTGGCTTTCCCAGATATCTATGCTCTAATCCTAGGTTTCGCTTGTGGCTACAAGCTAAATGGTTGGAATATCTTTCCAATAATAGGGAATCTGTAAATAATGTAGAAATTCTATGGGAGGCCTCTAAAACGGTCCTAAGAGGGGACATTATAGCCTACCTTAATATACGTCGTAGAAAGATTAAATTACGCGAGGTCACCTTGGCTGAGAGAGTGAAGCAGGCTTTTATTTTAGTACAGAATACCCCATCACAAGAGAACTGGGATGATTATTTTCTTATTAGAAAGGAAAGAGATCTTTTCCTTAAAGAACAAGCCCAAGTTGAGGAGATAAGAATAAATAGACATTATAAGGGCTTTCATGGTTCCTCTGCCAAATATCTGGCTAAACTTACTAAAATCAGAAAAAAAAAGAACATAATACCAGTCATCAAAGAGAATAAGTCTAGATATTTTGAGACAGCAGAAATATGTGGGGTTTTTGCTTCATATTATCAAGATTTATATTCTTCAGTTAAAATTAATTCTGAAGCACAAGAGAGATTCTGGTCTAAGATTGTAGTATCTAGGATCCAGTCGGATGAATTAATATTGCTAAATGAACAAATAACGAGATCAGAAATTAGTAAGGCCATTGACAAACTGAAATCTAATAAAGCGCCTGGTCCAGATGGACTGCCCGTGGAATATTATAAATGTCTCAAAGAGGATCTAATACCAGTACTAGAAAAACTTTTTAATAATTATTATAGTTCAGATATCCCCATATCATCCTATTTCTCTATGGCCAACGTTACGCTGATATTAAAAAAGGGTAAGGATCCAGAGGATCCAGGATCGTATAGGCCGATATCTGTTTTAAATTGTGATTATAAGATCCTAACCTCAATCATAGCTAATCGTTTCTCTCTCGCTTTACAGAAACTTATACATGAAGATCAGACAGGATTCATGCTTAAAAGGAATTCCTCTAAAAACATTCGTAAATTAATCACGTTGATAGATTATGCATGGAATATGGAGCAGAAACCCAGCATAGATATGTATAAAGACAGGGCAGTCCTTACCCTGGATGCTGTTAAAGCGTTTGATTCTATTGTATGGGAACACCTTTTTACCTCACTTCGAAAATTCGGGATACAGGGAAACTTTTTGCAATTTATATATAGAATCTATGCGAAGCCAATTTCATATATATTGGTAAACGGAATGATCTCGCCTAAAATAATACTACAGCGAGGCACTAGGCAAGGATGTCCGTTGTCTCCCCTGCTTTTCAACGTAGCATTGGAACCATTAGCGATAAGACTAAGAAATAGTCTAGCAGGGATCACATTGGGTTCTCTATGTCTAACTACATTATTATACGCTGATGATATTTTAATTTTTCTAGAAAATACACAACAAGTCATTCCAATACTGAGACAGATATTGGAGGAATTTAGCTCTTTTTCAGGTTATAAAGTAAATACAGAAAAAAGTGAATTAATGTATATTGGGAATATAGCTACAAACTACCTGGGTAACCCGTTTAAAGTGGTAGATTCTATTAAATATCTGGGTCTAATGCTTCATAAAAACCCTAAATTTTGGTATACAGATAATTATTTCTCATTATTTCAAAAAATCAAATTAGATCTGAAACTTTGGACCTCTTTTCCGATCTCTCTCACGGCCAGAGTAAATCTAATCAAAACTATCATATTTCCTCGTCTTCTCTACCCCATACAAAACTTGCCCCTGTTTATAACAAATAGGGATTGTAGAAGTTTATATTCCTCTGTCTCCAAATTTATTTGGCAAAATAAAAAACCTCGTATTTCATCGGCTAGATTAATGCAGAAATCACGGGCCGCTGGCTTATCATTGCCCAATATCAATCTTTATAATATTGCAGCGATGGTAAAAATTGCCATTGATTGGTTGGCCAATACAAATACATTTGTTTCTCTAACACAGGAGTCCTTCCTGATTTACCCTTTTGCATTACCGGCGATTTTGCATTGTAAACTAGGTCAACTGCCGTCCAATGTTTCCTCACTAATTACAATCAAAAATATAGTTTTGGCATGGCATAATTTTTGTAGATTTTCGGAAATTGACTTCTCAATTTCGGAGTTTCTCCCAATCAGGGGTAATCCGCTTTTCCCTCCCGGTCTACGTAAGAAAACTTTTAAAAACTGGGCTGAAAAAGGGTTAAATAAAATCTTGCAATTAATTGGCGTAGATGAGAAAGTATTAGAAGGTGAAACTTTGTTTTCCCTTTTTCAGCTACCAAGATCGGATCTATTTGCGTTCTTTCAGGTACGTCATTTTATAGTGTCACAAGGTTGGAGGTTCCCCTTATCGGTTGCATGGTCCGATATCAGAGATTTAATACAGAAAATTGTGGCAGGAGTCACCTCGATTTCACTAATGTATGACATAATGCTTTCTAAACAAACGCAGGGTTTCTGTAGCAGAATCAGCGATCATTGGAGTAGATTAATTGGAGATACAGAGCCTGAGAGAATTACACAAAGCTTTAAATCCCTGGAAAATTGTAAAGTCCCCTCAACTTGGTATGAATCACATATGAAATTAATAAACAATTTTTATCTTTATCCAGCTAAATTAGCACGATTCTATCCATCTAGATCAGCTTCTTGTCCTAGGTGTGGGTACAGGGAAGCGGACTTATTACATATGCTATGGTCTTGTCCTAAAATAAATCAGCTTTGGCTGAAATTTATGTATTGGTTTAATAATTTACATGGTGTTACAGTCTCTCTCACGTTCCGGGACATTATTTTGCTGGTTGTTCCAGCGACTAGTGTGGACCGGCACTGGACCTGCTCCCTAAATACCTCCATATTAGCTGTTAGACAAAGTATTTTCAAAAAATGGAAAGAAAAAAAAGGGCCGGTTCTATCCGAGATAATACATGCCATTCAAGATCAAATTATTTTTGAATCATATCATTTACAAGAGGCCTCTGAAGTTAGAATTAAAAAGTTCCTCCTAAGGTGGTACCCCATTATTAACTCTTTCCCCAGGCCTATACAAAAACAGATTTTAGTGCCCTTTACATCTTCAGTAAGCTTCGCTGAAATGGTCATACTAAATCTCTTTCCACATACATGGATTTCCAATAGTACAGAAATCTAAATTTTAATTCTGGTCAGGAGACAGGGGGTGAAGCGAGAAGATTAATTTCTAAATCAATTTTTTCTTCCTTTTTTTTTTTTTTTTTTTTTTTTTCTTTTTCTTCTTTTTTCTCTTCTTTTTTTTTTTCCTTTCTTCTCTCTCTCTTCTATTTTCTTTTCCTCCGAAGTATGGAAAACAGGAAAATTCCCAGCTCGGTGTACAAGTTTTGCTCTTTTTGAGATAATGTATCAATAGTGGCAAAGTATATATATGTTTTGTACTATATTATGTTTCTATATTGCATTATGTTTGACCTTGCCCTGTGAGGCAGAAAAGGTTTGATGTTATTGATTGTACACTGTATGGGTTTCAAAATAAATATTTAAAAAAAAAAAAAAAGAAGCCTCATATGATTGGCTCATATATGTGAATTATAATTTTTAAAATCAATATATTTAAAGAATGAATAAAATGATATAAGAGAAGTGAATTGTAATGCTGTTTAACATTGTATTCTATATCTGACACATGAGATGACAATATGTGTTTAGTGTCCCTTTATTAGAAATATACAGACAGAATGAAGGTACTCACCAAGCAGCCATCCTCCCGAAAGTGTTCCATTTTCAAACATATTGAATAAGGAGGTCTGGCGCAGGATGTAGGAATCATGTGCACTCCCTGGGAAGCCTGCATACACATGTAAGAATTTCAGATTGGTATCGCAGACCATCTGGCAATTCAATGAGTGAAACCCTTTCCTGTTAATATAGAGGATTGTCTCCTCATGTGGGGCCACAATACGCACATGTGTGCAATCAATTGCCCCCATGACATTAGGAATACCCCCCAGTCGATAGAAGCCTTGTTTAAGACGGTTCCATTCCTGGGGGGTATGGGGGAAAGGAATGTATCGTTGTGTCTGGTTATCTAGAGCAGTCAGATCCTCCCCTAGAATCCTGGAGAAGGTAGACTGCGCTAGGCCAGACACAAGCCCCTCTGTTGACTGGTATGAGCCAGTTGCCAGGAAGTGTACAACACACAACAGCTTCTGCATACCAGTCAGAGCTCGGTTCCTATACGCTTGAGGGTCAATTTCATCCTTCAACACCTCATATAGGTTAATGAGGCTTGCAGATGTCAAGCGATATTTTTCCCTGACCTCCACTTCTGTCATCCCAAACAGGGTGACCCTAACCCTGTGTACCCTTGGTGCTCTTCCCCTCTGCTGATGCCTTCGTCTTATAGGCCCTGCTGGCCTATGGGCAGCTGCAGCAACAGCAGCATGGGGAGCACCAGGAACAGGGAAAACAGCAGGAGGAGCAGGGAGGGCAGCAGCAGCAGCTGGAGCAGGGACAGCTACAGCACCATGACCAGGGACCTCAGCAGCAGGGATACCATCCAAAACAGGGGCTTGTAGGGGTTCAAGCACCCCTTGTGCCCCACGACGCTGTCTGACTCTAAATGCAATATACTGCAAGGGAAACATGGTGGCTAATGAGGGTGTGCATTTGCAGGTGTTTTAAGTCTGCAGGTGAGAGGTTGTGCTGTTTGTGATTGGTTTGACACACTTGCAGGGGCAGGAATAATAAATGCTTTTAAGAGGTTAACTATTTGTGAACAAGCTGCTGCTATGTATATTGTTAGGCATGCATTTGTTAGGCCTTCTGAGAGTTACGTTGGTTTCTAAGTCAGTGCAAGGGTACCTGCGCCTTCAATTTGTGGCGAGCTGAGAATGGCGTAGATTTTGTAAAATCTGCGCGCGTAAGTCCTTACGCCGTATATTGGATAGCAAATTGCGCGTGTTTTGTATGTCAGTCTATGGGCCAAAAAACTACGGGCGACGCCAGAAATCTACGTGCGTAACTTCTAGCTTACGCCGTATATAGGATACCAAATCCGCGCAATTATTGGCGTCACCGGCTTTTGCGGGCGACGATTTTTATCGGATCGACCCCCTGGAGAACATAACCTTTCAAATTCCCTGCACTATAAATTATCCTGCAATAGGCATAGGAATAGTTATAGTGTTTAACTTGCCCTGAATAATCACTGTTATCCTGATAGTCCTGGATTTTCCAGTTCTGCAGTAAGGAATTCACTTGTGCTTTGTTCTGTTTGTACTAATGATAATTTTGTTTTGATTTAGAAAAATACATTTGACACAACAAGCTTTTACTTCAGCTTTTTTCATGTAAAAAAAAGGATAAACATAATTTCCTTTTGCTTTTTACCTATCTATACTATAATTGTGTTTGTAAGCATCCGTCGCCGTCAGCAGATGCGCATGCATCTACAAAGGAATGTTGGATGCGCGCGCAGCCGCCTCGCAGCGACAGACAGCTTCGGGCATCTGCCACATATGGAGCTAGAGCGCGATCGGTGCTCCGCCTCCATATGAGGCCAAATGCCTGATCGTTACAGGCATTTGGCCTCATAATTTGACAACAAAATTATTATTAAAAATTAATATTTAATCTCAATATAAAATATTCCTAAATTCTGACCAGTTAATCTTTATTTACACATTGATTATACTTATGTAGTAATATCTATTAATTTATCAATACAATATTAAATATGAAGCAGGCTATAGAGATATTTAGATAAATTACTATTGAATGGATATTATCTTGTGAATGGACACAATATTTCTATGAATCAACCTTAACTCAAAATGAATTAAATATCAAATATTATCATTACATTTTACAAGAGCAATTTGTAATTAGCCAACAACACTAGTTTAATGCCTAAATATGGACCACTAACTTAACAACGCTTAGTTAACAATATAACCAAATATTTCAACACAAATCTTACCAAATCTCAAAAAATCTAATAGAACTTCCAGTAAATATAATTAAGCTATTTGGCCCAAAATAGTTAGATAATACTTCAAATAATCAACCAGAGATTGTACACAATGATATTATCAATACCACATCTATCAAATAATACTGTATTAATAAGTCTAATCTAGCCACAATAGTACATGCAACTTCTAACTATTTTACAGCAACTCCACATCAATTTCATAAGCGTAAAATACAAAATCTCTCTTTTCCTCTATGGTCAAATAACTTCATTTTAAATATGATTATTCTTACCTAAGATACCCTAGTCTATGCAATGTTAATTTATAAATACAAAATGTCCTTTTAAATCACAGCTACAATTTCGCTTTAGCTATAGAATACCTTTGATTTAAAATATTAAAATATAATTAACAATCGCTTATACTTTACCAGCTCCAATGAGAATCTCCCAGATAACTCTATTGTCATACGTGGGGAAATATTGCACCAATTTTGGAAGAGAATTAAGCTCAATAATCTCTTATCAGAAAGAGGATTCCAACAGGTTTTTCTTACAAAGACTGTATGGCAAGGGTCATTTAGTAAGTCACCAAACGAAGCAGTAAGAGCCCTTGCAAGGAGTTTTTGTCCGAGACCAAACTCCTCCCCATTTCTTAATTACAAAATAGAATCTATGTACACCCTTAACTCTCATTGGCTACTGGGAATGCCACTTTGTAATCCAATTTCCTTAATTTGATACCTTTGGCTGCAATTCTCGCACTGGACACCGGGGGAACAATAGGCAACGGAATGTAGTTTCATTAGTAAATACTACAGAAAAATATATTTTCTCATATATTTTTAAAGTGTTCATTTAATACACTTATATTTTCTATCTCAATAAAGTATTTGGTCAATTTGATAGGGTGTTATTTAATTTGACTGAGCATGTGTATTTCAATACCAAACATGAGGGTATTCTGATATCTCTCAAATATATATATATATATATATATATATATATATATATATATAATACATGTAATAATGAATTTACCTATCTGATGTATGCTTCCATACAATTCTTATAATACCTTAAAAGAAAAAAGTATTTAAAAGACATATTTCTATTTGGAGACTTAGTAGTTATAATTCAAAATAGATATATGTATATTGACTTTATGTGTAAATTAGCTTATAATTAGTTATACTATTATTTGATATTAATAGAATTATATAATTTCATATCTAGTATATCTCCAATGCTAAGTGTAAAAAAACATATGATTTAATTCACAGCACAAATTACATAGGCATTTATATACCAGTATATACCAGTCATATTTGGAAACTCATTTGTATATTAGATGTCTGAAAAACAAAGAAGATGTTATTTATTTTAAATATACAGCTTTATATTCATTTCGCTTCATATTTAATACAGTATCTTGGGTATCAGACACATCTTAGATGTACAGTATATAACATGACCCAGATTTATATATTTATCAGTAATTATTATATTAACTCATATGAAAACTATATAGACAATTGGTTTAACTTTAAATCTTCAAACTCTTATGCTTTCAAATTACACAGGTTAAGATACTTCTCCCTTAGATACCTTTAAATCAGACGAGGAGTCTAGGGTTTTGTATATTTAACTCAGTATGGAATAATTAACACTTAGATGATAGATATTTAAATTTGCTGTCCATCCTGAGATCTCTCCCACACTGCAGACATCTAGGCTGTGGTCCACAGGGGCATCTTGAATTAGGTAAGTATCAGGGCAATTGTTTTAATTGAGTTATTTAGATATACATCAAAGTGCAATCTGCATAGTGAGTCTGCTTTGAACTCTGATGTGTAATCAGCAAGGGGATATATATTATCTAATGTCACTCAGCAATAACCTGACAGAGATACATAGAGACATCTCTGATAATTTCATAAGTGAGGGGAGACTATGACCCTGAGAGAGACATGAATCTCAAGCACCACCTTCAGTAAAAATTCAGACTTCTGATTGGCCAGAGAACGACTAAAACTAATTGGACAACCCAGACCATGTAATTATTGCATTAGAATGTCCTTTTAACATGTTGAGATAATAATAAATAAACTTTGGGACCATTTAAAAGTGCTCAAAACATGTACACACTCTTAAAGGGCCATGATACCCAAATGTTGAAACACTTGAAATTGATGCAGCAAAGTTGTAAAAAAGCTGACTAGAAAATATCACCTGAACATCTCTATGTAAAAAATAAATATATTTTACCTCAAAATTTCCTAAGTATTCACACCCCACTGTAAAGGACTTTAATCAGCAAATCAATAGGTCTGTCCCGGGACCGGCAAGGGAGTGAGCCTCATGCACACTCATCTTATTTCCCTATTTAGTATGTGTCACTCCGCTCCCCGGGTTCCGCTCTGATCTGTTGCCATGGCTGTTGCCATGGATGCGGCAGTTGCTTCCGGTGCCGATGATGACGTCATCACCGCACGCCCTGTCATCCTGATGCAGGTCCGGATCTTCCTGTGCTCTCTTGGCGCAAATCTTCACCTATATAAGTACCTCAGTTGCTCTCATCTATGCCCAAGTATAGGTGTTACTGTGCATGCTCCTGGGTGCTGTATTACTTTGTATTGCTGGTTGCCATATCGTTATTGAACTCTGACTGTCTGACCACTCTGCCTGTTTAACCCTTGTATTGCTGGATTGCCTTATCATTGGTGAACTCTGCCTGCCTGACCATACTACTGGTTTACCCCTGAACTGCTAAACTGCTGGATTGCCTTTTGTTGCTGACCTCTACCTGTTCCTGACCAATCTACTGGTTTACCCCTGAACTGCTAAACTGCTGGATTACCTTTTGTTGCTGACCTCTGCCTGTTCCTGACCATTCTATTGGTTTACCCCTGAACTGTTATACTGCTGGATTACCTTTCTGTTGCCAGACTCTGCCTGTCTCTGACCACTCTCTGTCTTCATCTTATTACAGTGAAGAACTACCCTGTCTACTGTGAGTACTGCTTACCTCACTTTGTTCTGGGATATTTCCTTATCCTTCCTCTTGACGCCGGGATAAGAAGACTACTGGCCAAGCTTGGTCTGATATTGTAGGGAAATATCCCACGAGCATTACAATAAGGAAGTTTACAATGAAATCTCATGAGAGTTATTTGAAATCTCATGAGATCACAGTAAAAGAGTTCATGACCTTAGCACTGTTGATGCTAATTGACTGCAGTTAATGTCTTCTTCTTCTTCTTCTTCTTTTTTTTTTTTTTTTTTAACTGCAGCTGGACAGCAGCTGCAGTATAACTGTTTACACAGCACTTACTCTGGTGAGGAAGTTGTGAGGTAAAATAGCTTCCTTTTTTACATAGAGATTCTCAGGTGACATTTTCCTGTCAGCTTTTTACAGTTATACTGCATCAGTTTCAAGTGATTTAGCATATGAGTATTATGTCCCTTTAAGCCTTCCTCAGTAGCTTATGGAAAGAAGTTAGATTTCTGAAAGGATACAAAGAGAACAAAATAAATTTGATAATAGTAAACTGGAAAGTGTTCTTTAAATGGACAGTAAACGTTGAGATTTTTACAGGGAGTGCAGAATTATTAGGCAAGTTGTATTTTTGAGGATTAATTTTATTATTGAACAACAACCATGTTCTCAATGAACCCAAAAAACTCATTAATATCAAAGCTGAATAGTTTTGGAAGTAGTTTTTAGTTTGTTTTTAGTTTTAGCTATTTTAGGGGGATATCTGTGTGTGCAGGTGACTATTACTGTGCATAATTATTAGGCAACTTAACAAAAAACAAATATATACCCATTTCAATTATTTATTTTTACCAGTGAAACCAATATAACATCTCAACATTCACAAATATACATTTCTGACATTCAAAAACAAAACAAAAACAAATCAGTGACCAATATAGCCACCTTTCTTTGCAAGGACACTCAAAAGCCTGCCATCCATGGATTCTGTCAGTGTTTTGATCTGTTTACCATCAACATTGCGTGCAGCAGCAACCACAGCCTCCCAGACACTGTTCAGAGAGGTGTACTGTTTTCCCTCCTTGTAAATCTCACATTTGATGATGGACCACAGGTTCTCAATGGGGTTCAGATCAGGTGAACAAGGAGGCCATGTCATTAGATTTTCTTCTTTTATACCCTTTCTTGCCAGCTGTGGAGTACTTGGACGCGTGTGATGGAGCATTGTCCTGCATGAAAATCAGACTTCTTCCTGTACCACTGCTTGAAGAAGGTGTCTTCCAGAAACTGGCAGTAGGACTGGGAGTTGAGCTTGACTCCATCCTCAACCCGAAAAGGCCCCACAAGCTCATCTTTGATGATACCAGCCCAAACCAGTACTCCACCTCCACCTTGCTGGCGTCTGAGTCGGACTGGAGCTCTCTGCCCTTTACCAATCCAGCCACGGGCCCATCCATCTGGCCCATCAAGACTCACTCTCATTTCATCAGTCCATAAAACCTTAGAAAAATCAGTCTTGAGATATTTCTTGGCCCAGTCTTGACGTTTCAGCTTGTGTGTCTTGTTCAGTGGTGGTCGTCTTTCAGCCTTTCTTACCTTAGTCATGTCTCTGAGTATTGCACACCATGTGCTTTTGGGCACTCCAGTGATGTTGCAGCTCTGAAATATGGCCAAACTGGTGGCAAGTGGCATCTTGGCAGTTGCACGCTTGACTTTTCTCAGTTCATGGGCAGTTATTTTGCGCCTTGGTTTTTCCACACGCTTCTTGCGACCCTGTTGACTATTTTGAATGAAACGCTTGATTGTTTGATGATCACGCTTCAGAAGCTTTGCAATTTTAAGAGTGCTGCATCCCTCTGCAAGATATCTCACTATTTTTTACTTTTCTGAGCCTGTCAAGTCCTTCTTTTGACCCATTTTGCCAAAGGAAAGGAAGTTGCCAAATAATTATGCACACCTGATATAGGGTGTTGATGTCATTTGACCACACCCCTTCTCATTACAGAGATGCACATCACCTAATATGCTTAATTGGTAGTAGGCTTTCAAGCCTATACAGCTTGGAGTAAGACAACATGCATAAAGAGGATGATGTGGTCAAAATACTCATTTGCCTAATAATTCTGCACTCCCTGTATATAAAATGTTTAGTTATATGTAGTGAAACAACTTTGCAATATATTGACATTATTTATTTTGCACCCTTTTCATGTAATTTAGCTCTTAAAAATTGTGGCTCTTCTAATTCTCAGAACTGTAAATGCACACTGCTGACTTTTTAAGGCCAATCCTGCTTCTTATCTGTCTATAATTGGCATTATGGAGATAACAACTGCAAAACAATGTACTTTATACCAACATTATGACTGTGTCTGGCCTTGTTGTCTGCAGACCAAGAGGCCCATTTATCAAGCTCCGAACGGAGCTTGAGGGTCCATGTTTCTGGCGAGTTTTCAGACTCGCCAGAAACAGCAGTTATGAAGCAGCGGGCTAAAGACCGCTGCTCCATAACCCTGTCCACCTGCTGTGATGAGGTGGACAGAGATCGCCACAATTCAACCCGATCGAGTACGATCGGGTTGATTGACACCCACCTGCTGGAGGCCGATTGGCCGCAAGTCTGCAGGGGGCGGCGTTGCACCAGCAGCTCACAAGAGCTGCTGGTGCAATGCTGAATACGGAGAGCGTATTGCTCTCCGCATTCAGCGATGTCTGTCGGACCTGATCCGCACTGTCTGATCAGGTCCGACAGACATTTGATAAATAGGCCTCCAAATCCCAGAATGGCTCCTCTAAATAAGGTAAATAGTGAGTGGAGTTTGAAGTTTTGTGAAAAAAATTAACACGTTTAACTACTGCTCTTTTGTGTATTTAACAGGACATTTTTAAGTACAGTGTGTTTATAAATATTGAAATTCAGAATTTATTAAATTATGGATGCCCATTTTACTAATTCATGAAAAAGAGCAAAATAATGCAACAAATTTTAAGCATGTCCCCTTTTTGGCTGATTAATCTGGGCCTGATTACAAGTGGCGTACTAAGTGTTGGATGCGTTGGAAAGAGAGCTTGTATTATAAGTTGTAAGTAAACGTGAGAGCGCAATCACAATTTACGCTCATCGAATTAGCACTAAACCCAACATAAATACATTAAAAATTACAGTTACTCTCATATAAACACTATATGATAAAAAATATTCATATAAATATTAAAAAAAAAAAGTTATAAGGGCTCAAAGCTATATGGTATGATAAGGTGTTTAACTGCAAAGGGCTATATTGTGTATATATACACATGCATATACATATCTAAATATGTGTGGGTAGATATATACATATACTGTATATGTATATATGTGTGTACATATGTATTTATGTGTTGTACTGTATATTTACTGTACATGTGTCACATTCTAATGCTCTTCACATACAGGAAAATTGTATTTTTATTGTATATATACAGTATATTTCCATATATATATATATATATATATATATATATATATACAGTATATATATATATATATATATATATATATATATATATGTATATCTATTAATATTGATATCTAGGTACAGATATATTTTACATTAACATTATCATATATTATCATATATTAAATAATACAAAAACAAATTCTATGTGAAGAACCAGGGCCGGACTAAAAAACAGCCCTGGAAAATTTGGAGACCAGCCCTTTATTCTGTTGTGCACACCCCATTTCTCTCAAAAAGGATTACTGGGATACTACCTCTCCCAATATTTTGCTTCAGAATTATATTATATTAGTTTGTATTAACAAAAAAAAAGTTATGTGCACGCTAAAGCCAAATTGCATCTATTAATAACCCCTTTAAAATGAAGCTTTCCAGCCCCAGCTGCTGCAGCCCACCGGGAAATCCCCTGCTATCCTGTTAGGCCAATCCAGCGTTGTGAAGAACATAGGAATGTAAAATATGCGTAACAGGATTCAGGTTTCGCGCTTTAAGTCAAAAGCAGTATCAGGTTGGTACACATGAAGAATTAGCAATCTATCTTATTACACGTTATTAAAATATTAAATATAAAATATTTAAATCTATTAATAATAATTAAAAAGTATTATAGATACTGTAAAATATTCTAAATATTCCATAGTGTATATATATATAATGTTCTGAATGAGGATGATGGATCTTATATATATATCCATAGGAAAGTCTTTATGATTATATTTATATCTTCTATGTAAAATTTCCATATTTAGGCTCAGGATAAGTAATGCAGGTAATCTGGCCTGATTTATTCTATAAATTGATAAGAACAAATGGGAGGGGAATACAATGTGATATGCAAGTAAATAAAAGGTTGTTTATTATCTGTTCCTATACACCTTTCCTCGGACATCAAATTCTAAATAGGGGCAGCTCTAAGCAGTATTCCCCAAGTTGAGATGGAGGTGTATAATAGGGCTAAATGAACACAGTTCACAATAATAGTTCCGGGGACATCGTGGAATATAAAACAAGTGATAATTCCTTTTAGTGATTGATTTTATTCATAGTTTTTAGTCTGGTTCATTTTATTTGAAATAAGGTAATATTGAATACGATCTTTTGCTTCCTGATATTAAATTAGAATTGATGTCAGTTCACTGCTTCAATGTTTATGTGAAATATATTCGAAACACAACGTTACCAGGGTGAACTTGGTTGTAGTATTTAGGGCAAATATATACAGAAAATTAGAAAGAACGTAATTTTTGTAAGAACTTACCTGATAAATTCATTTATTTCATGGTGGCGAGAGTCAACGAGCTGTTACTGATAGGATACACATTCCTACCAGTAGTGGGCGAAGTTTCCCAAACCTCAAATGCCTATAAATACCCCTCCCACCTCACACATACCTCAGTTTAATGTATAGCCAAGCTGGTGAGGTGTTTAAGGAGCAAAAGCATAAAAAAGAGGAGCAGGAAAAAAGATGTGCTTTAAACAAAACAAAATCATAACCCCCAAAAATGGGTGAGCTTTGTGGACTCTCGTCACCATGAAGGAAATGACTTAATCAGGTAAGTTCTTACATAAATTATGTTTTCTTTCATATAGGTGGCGAGAGTCCGCAAGCTGTTACTGATGGGATATAATACCCAAGATGTGAAAGTCCACGAGTAACAATAAAGGGAGGGATAAAATAAAAACAGCTAGGGTTGCACCGATACCAATACTAGTATCGGTATCAGTGCCGATATCAAGTATTTGCATGAGTACTTGTACTCCTGCAAATGCACCGATACTTAAACCGATACCTCCACTTCCTACCCATATGCCATCTTGTGGCGTTTTTCAAACTGCATGTTTCCATTTCATTTTAAGCTGGAGTGAAGACTTAACTAAAAATTGTTCACTTCTGTTTTGCCAATACAAATTGCTGTTATTTGTATTATTGTACGTTTGGGAGCAGTGCTCCAAAAGCTGCCACTATACATCTGGAATCCTACCTCAGAGAAATCACTACCTCATTCAGACAAACCCCTGAAATACTGGGGTTTGTCTCTGGCTAAAATGACCCAAAAAGTGAAAGACTGTTCAGCTTAGCGTCAAACGTCCTTACTGATAGCAGAAACAGACTTATAGCTGAACATGCAGAGATGCTTCTGTTCCTTAATAAGAACTTGCCACTAACTTTTGAAAAAATATTCTAATTGCTAGATTGCCTGTTATACTGCTAGTTCTCATTTTGCACAATTATGCTCAACACATACTGTACTCTGAAGAACATCCTTAGCCAGGGCTGGACTGGGAATAAAAAGCAGCCCTGGAAAAATATGAAGACCAGCCCTATTTTCTGTTGAGTTAGTAAAATGCAAATGCCCCATTTTTCTCAAAGGGGATTACTGGGATACTCCTTCCCCAATATTATTTTCAGAATTAAATTATATTACTTTGTATAAAGTACAAATGTCAGATTGATGAGTTATATAGGCACCCTACAACCCAATTGCATCCAGTAATCGCCCCTTTAAATTGTAGCTTTCCAGCCCCAACTGCTGCAGCTGTTATTTATTGTTGTTATTATTAATATATGTTATTGTAATATTTTTATTTATAAACCTGTTCTGTGAACTTTGTGGCAACAAGCACATAAAACTGTATTTTGAGATACAGCTCATAATTATAAAGAAGCGATCTTAGATCATTAGTCTGTATTGTGCTTGGTAAACTGTCACATGACATTAAAAAAAAAGTATCGGTAATTGGTATCGGTGAGTCTTTGAAAAAAAGTATCGGTACTTGTACTCGGTTTTAAAAAAATGGTATCGGTGAGTCTTTGAAAAAAAGTATCGGTACTTGTACTCGGTTTTAAAAAAATGGTATCGGTGAGTCTTTGAAAAAAAGTATCGGTACTTGTACTCGGTTTTAAAAAAAATGGTATCGGTGCAACCCTAAAAACAGCTATTTTCGCTGAGATATTAAATCCAAATTTTAACAAAGTCTTTTTAATGCTTCACCACCTCCTAGGGAGGCAGAGTTTTAAAACTGAGGTATGTGTGAGGTGGGAGGGGTATTTATAGGCATTTGAGGTTTGGGAAACTTTGCCTCCTCCTGGTAGGAATGTATATCCCATCAGTAACATGCTTGTGGACTCTCGCCACCTATATGAAATAAATATATATTTCTGTTGTATTATCTTTTTTATTTTATTTTCATTTTACAAAATATTTACAATTGCGACTAAGTATTTATATACGATTGGGTTGATTGACACCCCCTGCTAGCGGCCGATTGGCCACAAATCTGCAGAGGACTACTGGTGCAATGATAAATGCCGACAACATATGCTGTCGGCATTTATCGATGTGCGGCAGACATGATTTGATATAGCGGATCATGTCTGTCCGCACCATGGTAAATATACCCCCATTTAACGGAGGTTTGTCGCAGCCTGATTTTAAATTTGGGAACTGAGCGTCTCATTTCTATTCCTCTGACAAAGAAGGGACATTGTTTCTAAGACCTTCAAAACGCGTAAGGATATTGACAGAGATGCTATCATTTTGGACTCCTGCCTGGGAAACACGTATATACAGCGTGATTACACTGAGCATTACTGAGACCTCATAATAAATTGAGGTTTTGAAATGTGAGCAGTTTGTATATAAAGTGTTATATTATGCTTTAGAATTAAAACTTTGAATACAGTATTGCAGTATTTCTTGTTTTCGATATTCCCCTTTTTTCCATATCATGGAATGAGAATACTATCCATAACCCAGGAAGGACCGAGGTGAAACTACCAGGGTGCCAAAGTGGGGCTCGCCTTGAATTGTGCAGCATTAAAGGGATATTCCAGCCAAAATTGGAAACTACATGGGTGCATTTCAGTATTGAACAGAAGCAATTTTGTAATATACAGGCATTAGCAAAAATGCTTCTAAAAAAACCTATAGCTGTTTCAAAAGTGTATTTAAGTATGCCACGTGCACCAGCATTTTAAACACAGCACTTGTTCGGAGAGCCTAAGGTTCTTGTACCATCTGGTAATGACTCAATTTTTTTAATTGCTGACATGATACAGGCCCCACTGATGGTCTGAGCAGATGCATTATTTAAAATGTGGGGGCAGTGACACTATCTATCTATGCTTTACATGCACACACAGAGAAAAATGTTAACACTAAAACAGTGATAACTTTTACTAGAAGCATTTTTGCCAATACATTTATATTGCAAATATGTTTCTATTCAAAGATTTTATTAATCTATGTGCATTTATATTTTGACTATAATGTCCCTTTAATCCTCATAGGATTAAGGTAACAATTTGTAAGTAGGAACCCTGGAAGGGCACCCCCTTTTTTATGTGTGTGCTTTTTCATGGAGTAATGTTCTATATTTAAATTTGAACATTGAAATTACTTTTTGACTATCGGATTGCAATTGAGCAAGAGAGCACATATATATGTATATCCATATAAAAGTGGCATTATTTATATGTGTGTTTACGCTTTATGTTGAGCACGAAACTTCCTAAATTAAAATGCCATTCTCATTCTTGCTTTATTTATATATATATATATATATATATATATATATATATATATATATACTGTATATATATATATACTGTATATATATATATATATATATATATATACTGTATATATATATATATATATATATATATATACTGTATATATATATATATATATATATATATATATATATACAGGTAGCCCTCAGTTTACGCCGGGGTTAGGTTCCGGAAGGAATGGTTGTAAATCGAAACCGTTGTAAATTGAAACCCAATTTATAATGTAAGTCAATGGGAAGTGAGGGAGTTAGGTTCCAGGCCCCTCTCAAAATTGTCATAAGTAACACCTAATACATTATTTTTAAAGCTTTGAAATGAAGACTTTAAATGCTAAACAGCATTATAAACCTTATAAAATAATCACACAACACAGAATTTATAATTAAACTAAGTTAAATGAACAAAAACATTTGCTAAACAGCATTATAAACCTAATAAAATAATCACACAACACAGACTTCACTTGCATTTTTCTGCAAACAGTTATTTCTATGCATTCCAATATGGACTGATTTATAGACAGGAAGATGTTGTTCCTTTGAAATCTGCTCGATAGCTCAGGTCTGGTTAAACTGATTAATTTCAGCTTGTTTAGCTTTGCTGCAACACAAGCGGACAGTTTGACCTACTGGCTATTATAATAAATGCACTGCTTCTCAATGATTTTCAATAGCAGTCACATGACTGGAAAAAAAGGTTGTTATTCTGAAACGGTGTAAATTGAACCCTTGTAAAACGAGGGCCACCTGTATATATATATATATATATATATATATACTGTATATATATATATATATATCCTTCTTAGCTGATGAGAGTGCATAGTTTTATAACATGTGGGATATATTCCAGCCTATCAGGAGGAGGTCAAGAACCCTCACAGAGCTTTAGTCCCTCCCACTTCCCCTCCCTCTCCAGTTTGTTCTTGGCCTCTGAGAAGTGAGGTTGACGATTTCAGAGATGCTGCACTATCAAGAGTTTTTTTCTTTCTTTTCATATTATTTGTGGGCTCAGACCAAACATGGGACACTTTACCCCAAGAAGATTTAAGAAGACTCTCTGAGTAAAACAGGGGTAGGTATTACCTCTATTTTGTGCTTTACATTACCCCAGTGGGTAATCTAACAGCCATAACTGCCCTCAGGCATTGTAGGGACCTATCCCAAGCCTCGCCCTGAGGGGTTACAGGTATATCCTCTTCAGTATATTTACTTGCACTGGATAGGCTTTCTACTGGATCAGCAACCTGTGAGGGAGAAAGGCATGTTGGTAAGTGGAGAGGTGCTTCAGTTCAGTTCAATGATAAAGTGCACATATACATAAATATATATATATATATATACAGTATATATATATATACACACACACACACTCAGAAGTAAAGCTGCATAGTGACATGCCTGGGTATATGCGTTTATATCTTCTGTACAAAGAATGATGCTGTTTTACGCTCAAAATTAGTTTTTAGAGGCTACCCAGTGTTTCCGTTGTAATTATTTTCAGATTTTATACAGCTGCAGCTGAGTAAATAAGAGTAGACTCTAATCTCAGGATCTCACCACTTACTTTTACTGACATGTAGATACCCTTTGATTACTACACAATCAATTTATTTATCAGATATATTAATTTACTCAAAACAATGGTATGCTTATATGTTCTTGCATTGGCAGCAGCCTTCTCAGCCTTTCAGAGCAACTGTTCATTTTTATTAAGAACTTTGTTTACCGTAGTTCTCAGTTAGACGTATAGTTTGTATATAAAAATAATTTCTCTGAGTAGTATATCTGGGATTCATGCATATAATAGTTATATAACCCTAATGATATATATATATTTATTTAAGTGACTTTGAACGTGGCATGGTTGTTGATGCCAGACGGGCTGGTCTGAGTAAAATATCCAATGAGCGGCATTTATGTGGACGAAAATGCCTTGTTGATGTCAGAGGAGAATGGGTAGACTGGTCTGAGATGAAAGGCAACAGTAACTCAAATAACCACTTGTTACAACCAAGGTATGCAGAATACCTTCTCTAAACGCACAACACGTTGAACCTTGAAGCAGATGGGCTACAGCAGCAAAAGACCCCACCGGGTACCACTCCTGTCAGCTAAAAACAGGAAACTAAGGATACAATTCGCACAGGCTCACCAAAATTGAACAATAAAAGATTGGAAAAATGTTGCCTGGTTTGATGAGTCTCGATTTCAGCTGCGACATTCAGATGGCAGGGTCAGAATTTGGAGTAAACAACATGAAAGCATGGATCCATCCTGCCTTGTATCAACGGTTCAGGCTGGTGGTGGTGGTGTAATGGTGTGGGGGATATTTTCTTGGCACCCTTTGGGCTCCTTAGTACCAATTGAGCATTGTTTAAATACCACGGCCTACCTGAGTATTGTTGCTAAAAATGTCCATCCCTTTATGACTACAGTGTACCCATCTTCTGATGGCTACTTCCAGCAGGATAATGCACCATGTCACAAAGCTCAAATCATCTCAAACTGGTTTCTTGAACATCACAATCAGTTCACTGTACTCCAATGGCCTCCACAGTCACCAGATCTCAATCCAATAGAGCACCTTTGAGATGTGGTGGAACAGGAGATTCGACTCATGGATGTGCAGCCGACAAATCTGCAGCAACTGCGTGATGCTATCATGTCAATATGGACCAAAATGTCTGAGGAATGTTTCCAAAACCTTGTTCAATTTATGCCACAAGGAATTAAGGCAGTTCTGAAGGCAAAATGGGGTACTAGCAAGGTGAACCTAATAAAGTAGTCGGTATGTATGTATGTATATATATACTGTATATATATATAATTTTAAAAGCAGGTATTGGCGCATATATATATATATATATATACACACACACATTTTTAGCGCCTGAATGGTATTGTACTTTAACATAATCAACATTCGAATTCTGATAAGTGCAATGGGGCATATATGTGTGACAGAGTCTGTTTTTTGACAGACCATGCAAATTACTCAGACACTAAATTATATGTTCAGCTACATACAGACATGGATCTATAAAAAATATTTTAGTACATCAACACGCATTGCTAGTCTCAATATACACCATCTATGTCAAGTTTAGTGTTAACATACCTAGTTTCACAAATAAAGAATCTAGAGTTTGATTAGACCTATGAATGCTGTTTTCTTCCTTCCAATTATCATTTATATGAGTGTTTAACATATTATTTTATTATACAGAAAGTATCTGATGCAAGTTTTTTCCTTAGCCCTCCTGTGCTTCAAGGACAAAACAGAGGCTGCAAATATGGAATCAGAGACTCATTTTCGGGTACAGGTGTGATGAGGTGCTATACTCTGTATTTCACTTAGAATTCATGAGTCTACCTAGCAAATATGGAAGATAAGCCCTAATGCTCAGGCAGCTTTAACTCAAAAGTACTTTGTTTCCATGCTCTATAACATTTATGCATCCTTTTTGCTTTCCTTTCTTTTAATGCTCACACCCTCTGGAGGCGAGGTTACTACTCAAAATTCTGGAACTCTAAGCATTTCTTAGAGCTCTTCAAACCATGGTCCCTTCTCATCCAAGACCCATCTCCATTTCTGATCAGACATCCTTTCAGTGGTTGCCTAATTCAGCTGTCATGGGGGGACTCGCATCTCCCTCGCCATGCAAGAAGTGTCTCTCATACTGTTATCTATAGAGAAGGAAAGCTGTTCTCTATCATCTTCATATTCAAGGAGTGAACAATTGGGAAGCAGACTACTTTCTTTAATCTGTTCAGTCAGGGGAATGGGTTCGTCATAAAGACATATTCGACCAGCTTATTCTAAATTGGGGTCTACCATGTATAGATCTAATGGTGTACAAGCTGCATCATAGCTTCAAGCCAGGGGTCAAGTCGAGCGGGAACGGAGTTCCTGCACTATTTTTGCAGAAGGAACTAAGTTCCCTCTGGACAGAGAACAGAAACACTTCAGTAAACATTGCTGCTGCTGGTGGGAGAAGCTGGAGCACAGTCCGGTTAGAGGGATAGTGAGATCCTCTTGTAATGGGCAGTATTTCAGGCCCAAAGGCAACCATTCAACCCTTCATTGGTTTTAATTTTCTTTCATTAACCAAAGTGTATAGATTATATACATATAAATACAGTGTGTGTGTGTATATGTATATATATATATATATATATATATATATATATATATATATATATATATATATATATATAAAACAATATTAATTGTGAGAAGGGGTGGAAGTCTTGGTGAGTTCCCACACTTTTTTTTTTAAGACTTGACCCCTGCTTCAAGCTTATTGTGCCAGATATAGAGACTCCAAAGCTCTATCATAGATGCCTTAGTTTGTCCCTGAATATTTCATTTAGCGTTCCTGTTTTCCCAATTTGTTCTTCTTTCAAGCGTCTTTGCAGGAATCAAATAGGATTCAGCTTCAGTAATTATCATAACTCTGGCGTGAGCCTGCAGACCTAATTTAGATGTCTTCTCTTCCTGCATAGACCCTACCCCTATGGAAGGATCTTCTGTCTCAATGACTTCTGTTTCAACCAAATCACAATTTGTTGAATTTGACTGTGGAAAGGTTAAATGCTTAGACCTCAAGATCAGGGGTTTCTTTTACTCAGATATGTATACTTTGCATCATGCAAGTAAGCTAGTTGAACAAATAATTTATCTGGGAAGCTTACTTTCTTTGGTGTTCTTTTTGAGTTTTTTTTCTTGGAAAACCCAGAATACTTCAGTTCCTTCAGGATGGGCTAGATAAGGGCCAATCGGCTAGTTCTCTAAAGGGTCAGATATCTCTGTTAACTGTTACAAAAAAAAAGTTGGCTAAGTTACCAGATGTTCAAACTTTTGTTCAAGCCCTGGTGAGAATTTGTCCTGTTAGACAATTTCTCCTCCTTGGAACTTCAATTTAGTTCCCTGTTCTGCAAGGTTCTGCTTTTAAACATATGCTTATTTTAGACCTTAAATGGTTGTCCTGGAAGGTTCTTTTTCTTCTAGCCATTTCTACAGCTAGAAGAGTTTCCGAATTAAAATCTTGTGATCCTCCATTTCTGACTTTTCATCAAGATAAGGCAGTACTATGGGCCAAAATATGATTTTCTTCCAAAGGTGGGATCTTCAGAAAATATTAGTCAGGAAATAGTTGTTCCTTCTTTGTGTCCAAAGCCTTCAAATCCAAAGGAAAGATTACTTCCCAACCGAGATGTTGTCAGAGCTTTAAAGTTCTATTTTCAGGCTACTAAATACTTTAGACAAACTTCCAGTTTATTTGTTAATTCCTATGAAGGATCAGAAAGCTACGGTGGTGGCCCTGGCATCCTGGCTCAAGCAGATTATTCTTAAGACTTACTTGATTGTGGTAAAACCTCCACCAAAAGGGGGTGCGGAGCCTGCTCTTATTGTGGTAAGACGCGTCTGTCTGAAGCTCCCGATGCCTGATAGATTATATGTGTTTTTTTGGCAGAATATCTACACTATCTTATACCTTTGTGATCATCTGCTCAACTGGGATCTGCCGCACAATTAACCCCCCTTCCCCCCCCCCCCGCCAAACTCTGGGGTTAAGCTATCATGTAATAGGATAATTTCTCAATACTAAAGAATAATTGGGACTCTTCTGTTTTGTAACCCACCTAACCTTTATTCTGTAAATGGAGGGCCTACGCAGATGGGAGTCGCAACTGACCCAGCTCATGGAAGAACACTATCATAACCTGCAAAAAGAGCTGTGCAATATTTTAGTAACTACTCAAAACAACGAGAGGGTAAAGCTGGAGCACACAAATTTGTCCACAACGGAACTGGCTGGTGATCCTGCACTTTCTGAGATAAAAACAGATGACACGGAAACCTCCATCTCCCGCTCACAAAGGGTACAAGTAGTCGCCTTTCCAAATAAATCACTACCTACTTTACAATCCCAGATGGAGAGCCCTGTGACTTCAGGGGACCTACCAGCCACTGCAGGGCCCAACACCATACTTGTATGGAATGCTTCTGAATCAGAGATGGAGGCAAAGACTATACCTGATCCATAAGGGGAGACAACTGCCAATCACAGCCCCGGAGACGCAGCTGCGGTTTTTGCAGAAAAAACGGAGCATTGTTGTTGTTACATCATCAGCGTTGTCACGCCTGAGCAGAAGGATTACGATAACTCATCCATTCCTGACCTTAGCGCTATATGGAGCTGCGGCAAGAGGGGAAATCTGTTCCGGTCTTGAATACGCCTAGATGAGCTGCAGTGGGATCTGGTATAACCCAATATGTTTGATTCCGGACAGTAGGGAAGCTTATTCTGGCTGGAGCCTAGATCAGGGAGGACATGACTCAGACCTCATGCAGCGCCTTAAAGTCGGCATCAGATAAGATTCTCAAGCTCCTGATATCCCCTCATGCACTGCCTAGGTGACATGGCTTTGAGTGTGCGGGACACAATTTCAACTTGGCCTCAGTTTCTGAGTTATATTTAGATATCATAGAGAGTACTTATCTACAATTGTTTATATACACAGATTTTAATGTCACTGTAATATGTTCTGTTACTCTTTTTTGCAAAAAAATTCTATGTTAATGGTATTACATAATGTTGGGGTTCTTATAACAACGTGAGGTTAGTGTTCAAATGTTTGGCTTGGGGACAGGTTTGTGTACCCCTATAGTCACCTCACAAGTCAGCCTTAACACAAATGCAGCTTTGTTATTTCCCAGCTTTATGGTGAGGTGACTTTAAAACAAATGCAGCTTTGTTATTCCCCAACATTATTAAGTTTAAGTATGCACTGTGTTCAAACGGTACCCATATAAAAAAAATTGCAATGCCAACTTCACATAACTTTCCGACTTTAATGTTAATTGGGAGTTAACGCCAGGGAATCATACCATTAGTTAATTACACACTTGTAGTCTCTCCCATTATATTTCCTGACGATAGTTGGAGTTTATATGAGTGTTTAAAGGGACACTGAACCCACATTTTTTCTTTCGTGATTCAGATAGAGCATGTAATTTTAAGCAACTTTCTAATTTACTCCTATTATCAATGTTCTTCGTTCTCTTGCTATCTTTATTTTGAAAAAAAGATATCTAAGCTATTTTTTGGTTTTGTACACTGGACAGCACTTATTTATTGGTGGGTGAATTTATCCACCAATCAGCAAGAACAACCCGTTGTTAGCCAAAAATGGTCCGTCATCTAAACTTACATTCTTGCTTTTCAAATAAAGATACTAAGAGAATGAAGAACATTTAATAATAGGAGTAAATTAGAAAGTTGCTTAAAATTGCATGTTCTATCTGAATCCTAAAAGAAAAAAATGTCAGTTCACTGTCCCTTTTAGTAAAATGTGCTAACATGTTTATTCCTCAGTATTTAAGTGTAAACTCTGAGGCCAGCGCTAACTATCCCATATTAATTCTGTCAGATGTTTAATAATGTCAGTTATTTTTCTTGCCTCCTACATGAATCAACTATTGTTCCTATATGTATTAGAGTTTTAATCTGTGTTTGAATCGCAGAAATGTGTGGCACCTTGACAAAATGTCAGTATTTATACCTATATATATTCATAGTCATAATAAAATTTTGTAAAATATTTGAAAAATGTATCCCTGGGTAGATGGTGAATTCTAATAAGCTGTTATAAAATTTTATATAGATATCAGATTTCTCCACTAGATGGGAGTAAAGCTTTACTTACAGATTTATAAATGAAGCAATACTCTTAGCTTTATCCAGACTAAAAACAGCACTCAGACCTCTGAGATGACCCTCCAGAGGTACATGGGGTAACCCTAGTAAAAAATGTAACTTGTACCCACTGTTCTTTAGTATTTCATTTGTGATAATAATTATTCACTCTGTTATGTACTTGCTTATTATACCAAACTATTATGGTCTCTTATGCAATTTGTTTTGATTGTTTTGACTGCATATATGTAAATGAGGTTCTACCACTAATTGGGACCCAAAAGTGGTCCCCTATAATCCTAATGCCTTCTTTCTGTTAAAGTATCTAAAGGTCTAAAGTGACCCCTTTTACCAGCTGGAAGGCCCTGAGATACGATACTATGGTATTTGAAAATTCATAACTAAGGTGCCTCATCATTGTCTTTTGAAAAGCTATCATTGTTCCTTGCAAGTGTAATCAAGACTGCTTATGTGTGATGTAATTTGCCTACTGTGTACCATTTGGTAAACCTCAATAAAAATATTTAGAAAAAAATAAAAAAAAATTATGCGTACCTGATAAATGTATTTATTTCCAGGTCTGGTGAATTCACAAATCATTCCAATTATTAATAGGATATTCACTCCTGGCCAACAGGAGGAGGCAAATAGCACCCCAGCAGAGCTGTTAAGTATCACTTCCCTACCCATAACCCCCAGTCATTCAGTCGAAGAGAAATGGAAAAAGAAGATAACACAAAGGTATAGAGGTTCCTGAGGTTTTAACAAAAAAAACTACCGCCTGAATGAATAAGGGCGGGTCGCGGACTCTCCATGTCTGGAAAGAAAGAAATTTATCAGGTAAGCATAAATTTTGTTTTCTTTCCTATGGCATGGAGAGTCCACAAATCATTCCAATTACTAATGGAACCAATACCCAAGCTAGAGGACACAGAATGAAAGGGAGGGAGAACAAAACAGGCGGACCTAAACCGAAGGCACCACCACTTGAAGAACCTTTCTCCCAAAAGAAGCCTCAACCGAGGCAAAAGTATCAAATTTGGAAAAGGTATGAATAGAGGACCATGTGGCCCCCTTGCAAATTTGCTCCACCGAAGCTTTCATTTTTGAAGGCCCAGGAAGAAGAAACAGCTCTAGTGGAATGAGCCGTAATTGTCTCAGGAGGCTGATGTCCAGCTGTCTCATAAGCTAAACGTATAACACTTCTCAACCAGAGAGAAAGAGAAGTAGAAGTGGCCTTCTGACCCATACGCTTACCAGAGAAAACAACGAACATGGCAGAAGTTTGCCGAAAATCTTTAGTTGCTTGAAGGTAAAATTTTAAATCACGCACAACATCCAAGTTATGCAAAATACGTTCCTTTTGGGAAGAAGGGTTGGGACAAAAAGAGTGAACAACAATTTCCTGATTAATATTGCGATCCGACACTACCCCCCAGCTTAGTACGGAGGACCGCCTTATCAGCATGAAAAAAAAGGTAAGGGGAATCACACTGCAGAGCCAAAAGTTTGGAAACTCTGCGAGTAGAAGAAATAGCAATAAGAAACAAAATTTTCCAAGAAAGTAATTTAATGTCAACAGAATGCATTGGCTCAAACAGAGCCTGCTGCAAAACTTTAAGAACAAGATTAAGACTCCAAGTAGGAGCAACAGGTTTAAACACAAGCCTGATTCTGACCAAGGCCTGAACAAAAGACTGAACATCTGGCAGAACTGCCAGACGTTTATGCAAAAGAACAGAAATCTGACCTTTCATAGTACTAACTGACAAAAATCTTTCTCCAGGCCCTCCTGAAGAAAAGCCAAAATTCGAGGAACCCTTACTTTGTTCCAAGGAAAACCCTTAGAATCACACCAATGAAGGTATTTACACCATACCCTATGGTAAATTCTGCAAGTAACCCGAGCCTGAAGCATAGCATCTATGACTTTCTCAGAATAGCCACGCCTAGCCAAAAACTAGACGTTCAATCTCCAAGCAGTCAGCTTCAGAGAAACCAGATTTGGATGAAGGAAGGGACCTGAATTAGAAGGTCCTTCCTCCAAAGCGGAAGAGATGACATTCTCACCAGATCCGCGAACCAGATCCTGCGAGGCCATGCAGGAGCTATTAGAATCCCCAAAGCTCTTTCCTGCTTGATGCAAGCATTTACTTGTGGAAGTAGAGCAAATGGAGGAAACAGGTATGGAAGATTGAAGTTCCAAGGAACCACCAGAGCATCTACCAGAAAGGCTTGAGGATCTTTTGACCTTGAACTGTACCTTGGAAGCTTGGCGTTTTGACGAGACGCCATCAGATCCAACTCCGGAACCCCCACCTGAGAGTTATCAGCGTGAAAACCTCTGGGTGGAGAGCCCACTCTCCGGGATGAAAAGTCTGCCTGCTCAGAGAATCCGCCTCTTAGTTGTCCACCCCTGGTATGTGGATGGCAGAGAGATGGTAATCGTGGGACTCTTCCCCATCCTCAGCCTATTTGGCGCTCACCTCCACTTCTTATCGTTTTATCTTTACATTGGGTACACTAGGGCAGTGTTTTTCAACCAGTGTGCCGTGGCACACTAGTGTGCCGTGAGAGATCCTCAGGTGTGCCATGGCAGACTGACAACAGTGTGACATATTTTTTAAACTTTGCTTGTTTTTTACTCCCAGTGCAGGGGTAGTTTGTAGGAGGCATGGCATAACAGCACAATACATATAGTATGTGTGTGTTTGTGTGTATGTGTATATATATATATATGCTGTATTAGGCTACAATGTGTGATTTTTTTAAAATTTTGGGATGGTGGTGTGCCACAGGATTTTTTTATGTAAAAAAGTGTGCCACGGCAAAAAAAAGGTTAAAAATCACTGCACTAGGGTACCCGCTGAGGAGAGCTAGAGGTATTCCCTATTCCCTTTCCCCATCTGTTTTTTGCGCAGGATATACATCCCATCTTCTAATCGTGGGACTCTGCCCACTGGAGAATGCGAGTCACCTCCTTCATTGCCAAGGAACTCTGAGTCCCTCCCTGGTGGTTGATGAAATCCACCGAGGTGATGTTGTCCGACTGGAATATGATAAACTGGACCAAAGCTAGTTGAGGCCAAGCTATCAAAGCATTGAAGATTACTCTCAACTCCAAGATGTTTATTGGAAGAGACAACTCTTCCAGAGTTCACAGGCCCTGTGCTTTTAAAGAACCCCAAACTGCTCCCCAGCCCAACTGTCACAATCTGAATTTGGGATTCTGTATCTTTAATTCCTTAGGCACTTGACCCTGCCCACATTCCCTTTAAGTAGGCTGAACTTTCAGTATTCAGTGCTTAGTATTTCTGTGGTTTGATTAGCTGTATGCTGATACTCCTACCTAAGCTACCTACTTGGATTTTCTACACACCTTTGTTTGGAACCAAGTTATATTTCAAGCTCCTAACAAGAGTTAGGAATCTGCTCTCACAACAACCAAGCTGCTGCGGCATCAAGGATTACTTTTCACCTGCAGTTATCAGAGTGGCTACTACCGCTACTTCTCTAAGACAAATTCCTCTCTGCAAGCTGCGGTTAAAACGGTGTAGTTAAAACTTCTTGCTAACCTATTCCTTACCTGTATTCTATTCTATACAGATAACCTCACACACCGAGTTTGCACTTTGCCTGTGTTTCTCTCCGGTCAGAGGGACGGAACCGAAAGTCAGAGTAAAACTCCTCCCACTCTGAACATTTAAATGCAACAGCCGCTCTGCATAGGAATCTGCTAGCAGCTGAGCTGAACAACTGAGCGTGAGTAACCTCCTCCCTTCATTCCCAATGCTGTAACCGTAGCTCTGCTCTTGTGTAACAAACACTTGCAACAAATATAACAAATAGCTGCTACAACTTTAAATACAGAGGAACTGACTGTATTTAGATGTTCTCCGGGGATGCTACGTAAAATCAGTGACTTATAAATGTTTAAGGTCATCTGTGTACCGGCTGATAAAATTGTTGTCTCATCAAGAGGAAGTTATATCTAAGTCCAGGTGAATGTTATAATAACCTAACTCCCTCACATCAGTGATAATCTCTTATTAAAAAATAAACTCACTTTCTCTCAACAGAGGAAACACTCGTAAACCATAGTGTGCTTCTAAGAGTGAGTGATACATAAAAACTATTTCCTGTGATATCTGCAGCTGAGTTCCACGTACCAGTCTCTTTACACCAACAGGCTGGCGTCCATGGTCACAATCACCCAGGAAGTTCTCAGAAAGCATGTTCCCCGAGACAGATGGTCCTGTGAAATCCACTACGAGAGAGAGACTCTTGTTGGGGAGTCCAGCATTATCCTCTGTGAGAGATCTGTGTGGTCCCCGTTCCATTGACTGAGCATGCACAGTTGCAGAGGTCTCAGATGGAACCGAGCAAAAGGAATGATGTCCATGGAGGCAACCATCAGACCAATCACTTCCATGCATTGAGCCACAGATGGATGAACAGCAGACTGAAGAGAAAGGCAAGAAGCATGAAGTTTGGATTTTCTGACGTCCGTCAGAAAAATCTTCATGGACAAGGAATCTAAAATTGTTCCTAAGAAATACATCCTTGTATTTGGTACAAGGAAAATCTTTTCCAGATTCACTTTACACCTCTAGGAACTTAGAATAGTTAGACAACAACATCTCTTTATGAGATTTTGCTAGATGAAAAGATGGTGCTTGAACCAAGATGTCATCCAAGTAAGGCACCAAAGCAATGCCCTGGGACCTCACCACTGCCAGAAGAGCCGCCAGAACCATTGTGAAAATTCTGAGAGCTGTAGCAACGTCAAGAGGAAGGGCAACAAACTGGAAATGTTTGTCCAAAAAGGCAAACTTCAGATACTTGTAATGATCCCTGTGAATGGGAACATGAACGTATGTGTCCTTCAGATCTATGGTCGTCATGAACTGACCCTCTTGTACCAAAGGAAGAACGGAACGGATAAGGTCCATTTTGAAGGACGGAACCCTGAGAAATTGGTTGAGACAATTTAGGTCCAGTATAGGACGGAAAGTGCCCTCCTTTTTGGGAACTACACAAAGTTTTGAATAGAATCCTAGACCCTGTTCCTCTAGAGGAACTGGAACAATCACTTTCCAGGGAAGATAGGTCCTTTACGCAGTTTAAGAAGGCCTCTCTCTTTATCTGGTCCACAGATAACCTTGACAGGTGGAATCTGCCTCGGGAGGAAAAGATTTGAATCCTATTCTGTAACCGTGGGACACTATGTCTATTGCCCAAAGATCTGGGACATCGCATATACAAGCCTGCCAAAAGAAAAAGACCCTGCCTTCAAAACAGGTTCGGGGGCAGTCCCTTCATGCTGATTTAGAATCAGCAGAAGGCTTCTTGGCTTGCTTTTCTTTATTCCAAGGCTGACTGGACTTTCAAGAAGACTTGGATTTTTCTGACTTGGAAGAGAAGACTTTTGTCCCTTAAAGTTATGAAAGGAACGAAAATGACAATTCTGGCGACCCTTAGGCCTATTCTTTTTATCCTGAGGTAGGAAAGAGCCCTTTCCACCTGTAATATTGGAAATTATTTTAGCCAGACCCAGACCAAACAAGGTTTAAAAAAAAACACATTACTAATACTAGAGATCCTAGATAGGGGGCGCTAATGTGTGTGCTATAAGCAAATTGGTTGGTTTAAACAGAGATAATTCCCAAGATCAAATCTACGATAGATATTATATCTAATCTTCTTTGATTTAGTGGAAAAGATAATTAAATATTATCCACATACAACTCAAAGCATATATGGCACAATATCATAAAATACACACTATAAACAGATAAATATCTCTCCACCACATTTAAAGGACCAGTAAACACAGTAGATCAACAAATGCAAGATAACAAGGCAATACAATAGCATTTACTCTGAATTTCAAATAAGTAGTAGAATTTTTTCTAACAAATTTCAAAGTTATGTATATTTCCACTCCCCCTGTACCATGTGATAGCAATCAGCCAATCACAAATGCATATACGTATAGTCAGTGAATTCTTGCACATGCTCAGGAGGAGCTGGTGACTCAAAAAGTGTAAATATAAAAGACTGTGCACATTTTTTTTAATGGAAGTAAATTGGAAAGTTGTTTAAAATTGCATGCTGTATTTGAATCATAAACATTTCATTTGACCTGAGTGTCCCTTTAAATTATATTTACTGTATACCAAGGGATACAACACGGTATGAATGGAATGTCAAAGGACAAATGAGTCTCTATAAAGATGTATTTCACTTGAGATGGATAACCCAGTCAATTCTAAATTCATGAATCTGTGGCTCAGATGTACAAGATGTAGCAGGAGCAGGCTGCACTCTCCTCACAGCAAAGTGTCATGGAGTCGGAAAAAGGAGAGGCACTTGTGTGTACCAGTGTAGAACAGATGATACAGTTAAAAGTCCCCAAATCAGGGTACTCACATTTTTGTGGAGCACTCAGACAGTGCTATCAGGCACAGACTGGGCATTTTACAGCACCCCAGCTCACTGAAATCCCCATGGCAAGGGCTGGAACACTGGAGCAGAATAGCTGGAACACAGGAGCTCTGAAACCCCAAGGGCTAGAATATGAACCTCCTAGGTTTAGATTTCAACTTAAACATCTTCCTTTTGCATGTATCTGCTTCTGGCATTACATACATAACCCATACATACATAACCCATACATAATCCTGCTCCAGTGTTCCAGCCCTTGTTTTGGGGATTTCAGTGAGCTGGTGTGCTTTAAAATACCCAGTCTGCGCCTGATAGCACTGTCTGAGTTCCCCACAAAAATGTGAGTACCCTGATTTGGGGACTTTTAACTGTATCATCTGTTCTACACTATTACACACAAGCGCCTCTCATTTTTCCTCAACTTTTCCAACAAGGTTTTACCCTTATAAGGCAAAGATAAAAGCTTGGACTCGGATGTGACATCTGCAGATCAAGACTTTAACCACAGAGCTCTGCAAGCTAAAACAGTGGAACCAGAAATCTTATCTCCCAGCCTAAGAACTTGCATGGTGGCATCATAAATAAAAGTATTGGCTAACTTTAGAGCCTTGATCCTGTCTTGGATCTCCTCTATAGTAGTCTCTTCTAAGATTAGATTAGTGATCACACCAATAAGATGCTGCAATACTAGCAACAGGTTGCAACTGTAATCCCTGATGAATGTACATATTGAAAAAAGCCTCAAGCTTCTTACCCATGGGATCCTTGAAAGAACAACTATCTTAAATAGTTAAAATAAGTGCGCCAAATCTAATAGGCTGCGCAGATATCCAAAACAGAAAGTAAACCTGAATGTTTCAACATCTGTCTGAGCCTCATCTCACACATGTCACAGTACAAAACATAATAAAGCAAATTATGCATAAATCCCCCTCTGTTCAATAATCCCCTTCCGGAGATATGAACCCTTGATTCCATACAGATAAAGGAGTCACACTGTCACCCTGTCTTCTTGCGTTATCATATGAGTATAAAATGAAACAATCTTACCTGAATCACCGCCGTGGAACAGACACACAGCCTCTGAAGTTTGACAGTCTTGTAGCATTGCGTCTGAGATGGACTTGAGTGATAGAAGCAGGCAGTGAAACTCGTCAACACTGATAACTTAAGAGCTGTTAATACAAGTCTGGATGGATTTGCAGAAAGACTCTCCCTGCATCTTTAGACCCTAACGTTTGTCAATGCTCTCACTGAAAGGCTGACAAGACTACTGTTAGGTGTCCCCCCAGGGGGGTAAGTGTCAGGTCAGGCTGAAGCCACGGGGCCAGTGTACCACCTGAGGCATATGTAGATTACCTGATAAGGGCCCCTTAGAATGACTCAGACCACGCAGCATTATGATCGAAAGCCAATTCTGTTTATTGCACAGTGCAAGCCTTTCTTATAGTAACATACAGGGTTAAGGGGATGACACGTTAGGACCGCGTCATCTTACACAGTTATACAGAGCAAAATACAAGGAACAGCTGAAATATGAGTTTCTCATAACAATACTTACAGAGTCATAACAAACTACCATCTGCGGAGACAACAAGGTTTCTGAACCATCTTGTTTACATTATCTTATTCTATCTTATTTCTGGGCGTAGGGCCAGGGTACATTGGCAAGGCCGAACAGCTAAGGAAACTATCATAACATGCATATAGTTCTCACTACATAATAACCCAGTATAATAAAAGTCTAATCATTACAAAATGGATACTAATCATCACAAGATGGCTGCGAGGAACCAGATGGCTGCCATCAGGTTCATATTACCCCTAACATACCATCCTTTTATTCTAACAGAATAACATAAAAATAGACTGGCATAGAAAGTTAGTAAAGCCTTATATTATGGTAACAGAACTCTATAAGAATACTAAAGAGAAAAATATTCCTATGTCGTGATATACTCTTATAGGCTAATTGTCACTGCATATACGTACAGTCCCTCCAATACATTCCATCTATCTTCCAGCCTTCCCAAAACTACCGGTCTACCGGCACAGAGACCCAACCAGCCCCCCATCTACCCCCAAACAACGCTGCATCTTCTATCTCTCCACCTGCATTGCTAGCACCCCCCAATATGTCCAACAGTTCCTTTTCCACAGTAAAGCATGACATAGCAACAGCACAACTGTCTCTAGGTGGCCTCTGAATACTTTAAGAACAGTCTTTGTCCATTTGAGAGCGCTGCACCTTGACACTTTGCTATAATACAGTTCTCCAACAGTTCATTTGCAGTAGGGGTGCTCATCCACGGTTCTTCCGCAGGGAGATACTGGAAATCTGATGGTTTGTTCATGGGGTAGACAAGGCAACCAGTGGATACCCATGGCAAGCAGACACTCGAGTCACAGGGAGTCTAGGAAGCAAACAGAAACAGTACAGGATGAGTACACACCGCAATACAATCACAATTATGTCCAAATAAACTGTTACTTTCATCCTATGTCATTTAAAATCAAACAAAGCATTGTTGATATATAATACAAATTAAATACATTGACATTTCTCAGAGAATAATTTACAACTTCCCTATACACTTTTAAATGATACTTCATGAATACTACGCAAGTGAAAACCTGTCAGACTTCATCAAGGGCCTGAATGGTTATGCTAAAACTTATGCTAAGGCCTGCCCTGTAGTCAGAATGGAAAAAAGAAAACAGTCAATGAAAATAAATGAATTTCTTTACACTGTCACTTTAAACTTCTAAAAAATAAAAGAACCTCGTGTTGCTTTATTCTGGATGGCTGCTATCTATAATGTTTATAATTCTCCAACCATGATCTTAATATTCAACAATCTCATCTGATATAAACACTACTAATTTACTAATTATTTTATGCAACCTAAATTCTCTCACACTCCTGTATGAGGAAAGCATACAAACAGAACATCATTTAAAACTACAAGTTCTTTTAAAGGTAAACACAACTTTATGGTAAGAATTACTCTCTTTGACAAACATCAGGAATGACCAAATTCACTTTGCAGATACCATACTAATTAATAAAAGGGAAAAATACATTTGCTTTCATAACCTATAATTATGCTATTCCCTGAACAAACATTTCTCTGTATATTTACTATAAACTTCTAGCTTAGACGTGTCCTCCTTATGTTCTAAAGGGTGAAGGGTCTAAAATATTATGATATATTGTAACATTTTCCTTAAACATATTTTTATACTCAGTGGGCCATTCAATAGGGTACAATACTGCGAAGTTCACAGTTACATTTATCTAAAGAGTTACTATGTTAAGCACATAAACTACAATGTGCACTAATACCAATGAAGCATATGATGTCTTATACCCAATATGATCAAAAAAATAAAACAAATACAAGAGAATACAAAACAAGCAATATAAGGAATTGAGTTAAAACAATACTCCCCTAATTTAATTGGTTGACCCTGTAACAGCATAACATGACCTCCATATCGAGCGGCAAGGCACAGTCCAGAGAAGGATAGTCTTTATGTCCTGAAGACACACATCAGAGGAAACAGTCATGGATTACACAGAGTCCAGTTCTGGGGCTGGTACCAGCATGCAAAGCAAAGAATGGATCCAAAGATAGTTCAGCAACTTTTTTACTGCAGTATGGTGGTTAAAACAAGCTTGACAAAAGGTCTTTCATCTTTATCTTTTCTTTCTTTAAAGGTTTACTTGATTTCAATCTTTAATCTTTTGAAGAGTGCACTTATGGAATTTTGCCTGTACAGATTTTACCTAACTATGGAAACTCAAAAATAATTCAGTTAGTGTGTTTCAATCTCTGAAGACAGCATACTCTCATCCTGCAAATACAAATGTTAAGAACCAAATAGAAAAATAAAACATTTTAGGCATCTGAAATATGAGAGCAAAATAAAACACAGAAAGACAATAAAAAGATCTAATCCACCAGGGAGGGAAAAAAAGAGTGGGGTGTGGGTGTACAGGCTACGACCGGGGTGGCCAGCAAGGTAGATGCTTTTCCGTGGCCAGATTCCCAATGAAGGAAAGTTCTAGACAATCCTAGGGACGTAGTGCATCCTGCATTGGGGTAAGACAAGGAAATTTTAGGGCACAGCTGGTGGTTAGACAATAACATTGTACGAGGAGATTCAAAACGTTTTAGGTTCACCTCCTAAAAGCAATCACCCCCATTACATAAAGATATTCATTAATACTCATCAATACTTCCCCCATGTTTGCGTGAAACATCTCATGTGACACGCAAATACAAGATAACCAGAAACTAAACGGCAAATCATGCACTCCACTCATGCAAAGACAATTCTCAATAGCAAGCAAAAATGAAATACACTTCACTATTCAATATGCTGTCCATACAGCACGCTTCCACACGTAGTCACAAAAGAGAAAAACATAACAAACAGTGAAAACCAATCGTTCTTGTCTTTCACAAAACAAAACATTAGCTGCTGACACAAATTTCAAACAACCACAATTAACTTAGAATGCAACACATATTCTGACATTCACTGGAATGCAACACTCTCAGAACACTACAAACAATTAAAAACATCCACTATGTACAAACACGGCAGATGCACAAGAAACTTCAGTTGCAGATTATACAAATAAAATTGCGCTTATTTGGGAAAGATCAGATAACCACGGTAGCCACTGTTAAAGGGACATTGTAGGATAAATGAAAATTTAATTATTCAGATAGGACTTTTAATTTTAACCAACCTTCCTAGATTAAACCAAACATAGGTAGGCTCATATGCTAATTTTTAAACCTTTGAGGGCTGCCTCTTATCACAGGCTGTATAAATCTCATTACAACCCCAAGAGACAAAATACACGTAAGCCATATAAATAAAACTAAAACTGGGATCAGATAAATTAGCAAGTTATATAAATGCAGTAGAAACAGATAAAATGTGCATCATTTGTTTTAGGGGTGTTTATTTGTAGACACCTTATAGACCACAATTTAGCTGGTAAGCAGCAATCAAAGTCATTGCAATAACAGTGGTAGACTAGTTAATAACCAAATAACTATATATATTTTAAAGTGTCACTGAAATCACTTCATTAAATAATATCTCATTTATTTATTGAACGCAGTGGGGGTTATTTTAAATAACAAAGAGTTATATCTGTGAGATACAGTTTGACAGCCACAGAAATAAAATTATCATTTTTAAGATATATTCTGTGACAGAATATAACATAAATACTTGTTTCTTTGTAGTGAGCAATTTATAGTTATCATTTTTTATAACATAGAACACCAGTACGGCCGCTTTAAATGTAAAGTGCAAATCGTTCTCTCTGCAACAAAGCCAAACAGAGAAACTTTTTTTTAAAGAAAAGCAAAACATGCACAGTGTTATCATTCTTCTCAAGGATAGTGAGGCAAGCTCAAAGTTTCATTTCTACTTAAAGGAGAAACACTGTTTACTGCTTAAAAATATAAAATTCACACTAAAACTTGATAAATGCTAATTAGTTTAACCACAACAAAATTATTGGATTTAACGTTGTATATAATTTGATATTCACCATTCTGCAGTTGTCCAGCCAAATATAACAACCACATATAACACAAAAAAATAAGCTTTCTGAAAACGAATACTAATACAATTTCCCCTTTAAATTATTCCCAATGATCCTTATAATAAAAATGCATACTGACGTTCATTAAATAGCCTAAACAAGCATAAGCAGCATAAGAACGCACTCACAGTGGGATGCAGGCTAGTTAAAGGGACATTTTAACCAAACTAAAAATAATCTTAAATTGAAACTGCTAACACAGTGAAATATACTAGTGTTAGGCTTACAGTAAACCTCATCGTCTTTTATGTAAATATTCCCTTAAATTCTCAGATGTTATATCAGTTTTCCTGTATCCCTTTAAATATTTTCACTCCTCTGTTTTTTTTTCTCGTTTTTTTCTTTTCTGTCCGCTAGTCTCCCGGATCCCTACACTAAAATTGTAGACAACTTATCACTTCAGTTTGCATTACAGAGAGAATTAAGTTATGCTGCAAAAAGAAATATCTGCTATCTAAACGGCAGATTTAAAATAAATATATACAAAGAAAGGTCTCTTAAAATATATTTAGCAAACTACTAATACAGTGTTATTGCACTGGTTCTTTAAATAATAAAATGACAATTTTCTATTGCTCCGTCTACGCACTGAGCTCTGATTTTACAGACAAATATAAGATAATGAGATATTCTTATTATCTAAAATTCAACCCATTGCAATCAACTGTGTTTTGAAAGCATAAAACCAGCTACTTCATAAATATACAAATAAACTTGCAAATGCAATTTCTCCTATATGTTATACTATGCAGCTTGTATAACAAGTCATGGACAATACATTAATAGCAACACCTTGTCACAGTGGACTGTCCCTTTAAGGACTAACCATTCATCACGTAAATCTCATATGTATATCCCAACCATAATTTAGGCTGCTTGTATGATTTACCACACAAATTTCACCTCTGTACTGTAGCATGACCTGCAGATTAATTTACTTGCAACAAAAACGGACGCACTTTTAGATACATTTTCAATTATAGCTTATAACTATATGTCATTAGGTGCACCAACTCTGTGCACAGACCTTACAAATACAACATACGTTAACCCATTAATCATACCAGAAACAGTTTCATATTTACCAGAGCGTGACAAAAAAATCACACACACCATCGCACTTTCAAAGCCACTTTCAAAGCCGTTACTTCACTTGCTAAAACAATATCATATCTTTACATGCCGAAAAACAATTATCACTTAAAACTAAAACTGCATATGAATACCACCTACTTAAAACATGCTGGTGACTTTAAAATACAGGTATATAAAATAACATTACCGAATATCTCCTTAAAACGTCTGATTTCCCAGCAGGGAAACAGAAAGAAACAGTTTCATTTGTACAGCGATACAGACAAGCTCATTTCATCTCGCATACCAGAGATTAACTCCCTTTTTTTCTTTCTCAGAAAAACATCTAATTTATAGCGTACGACATACATATAAAATTTACCAGATTAACTTGTCACCAAGTTCAAAATGTATTTTTCTTTCCGATTCCACGCAAAATGGCCAATTTTTGCCTGGATTGGGACAATCATTTTCAAATAATACATTCTGTTTTCGGTTTAAAGCAAATCTGTTACACGTATACCACAGTGAGAACCTACAGACCATCACACATTATGCATCTCAATATACAAATTTCCTTACTGCAAGCGAGCAAGAAGTCTTACAAACGGAGCTGCTGTAACAGTTTCTGTCCTCTTTTTTTTTTTTTTCTTCTGATCTATGTGCGTGCTCAGTGGTGGCCCCCCTTCTTTGCCTGCTACATTCTTTAACACAGAGATTTCTCTATTTATCACACAGCAGTACTCACTGACAGTGTTTTAAAAATATTTCTGTCTTTTGCAGAAACTATTAACTCTTCTTTTCTTTTACCTTAAACATGTAATTTTCTCTGTGCAATCTTATCTATGAGCAGTTCACATTTCTCAACACAATAATAGCCACAATAATAACATGCATAGCCACTTAATATTTTCTACGCACAGCATCAAAAAACACAAACAAAACAAAGCAAAGCAAGCATCAGATATCAACATGAGCTTCAGGTGGGTAACAAAACTCTATTATGGGAATGAATATGGGAAACTTTAACACACGTGAGACTCACTCACTCTGCCAACTTTGCCTGGAGGAGCTTATCTTAAAAGTTCTCCGTCAACTGGCATTCATATATTTCTTGCGCGCTTATCACAGACAGGACTCACAATACCTGTCGTATCCCAGCACAGGACTCTACACCTGTCTGGAGGGGTATCACAACTGCCGGCAGGACTATAACCTCCGCAAACCTGTGCTTCAACCACAGGAACCCCTTTAACCCTTTATCATATATTATCAACACCTATTACCAGACTAAATTTAGGTTCAAATTCACAGAAGGAAAGCATGGTAAAAGCACTCATACTTACGCACTGCGAATCCCACAAACTGACGCCAAAATTGTTAGGTGTCCCCCCAGGGGGGTAAGTGTCAGGTCAGGCCGAAGCCACGGGGCCAGTGTACCACCTGAGGCATATGTAGATTACCTGATAAGGGCCCCTTAGAATGACTCAGACCACGCAGCATTATGATCGAAAGCCAATTCTGTTTATTGCACAGTGCAAGCCTTTCTTATAGTAACATACAGGGTTAAGGGGATGACACGTTAGGACCGCGTCATCTTACACAGTTATACAGAGCAAAATACAAGGAACAGCTGAAATATGAGTTTCTCATAACAATACTTACAGAGTCATAACAAACTACCATCTGCGGAGACAACAAGGTTTCTGAACCATCTTGTTTACATTATCTTATTCTATCTTATTTCTGGGCGTAGGGCCAGGGTACATTGGCAAGGCCGAACAGCTAAGGAAACTATCATAACATGCATATAGTTCTCACTACATAATAACCCAGTATAATAAAAGTCTAATCATTACAAAATGGATACTAATCATCACAAGATGGCTGCGAGGAACCAGATGGCTGCCATCAGGTTCATATTACCCCTAACAACTACTTAAAACTCCAGTCCCATACCGAAGAGTAGAGACTACTCAGAATCTTCCGACACTTCTCTGACATACTCCTGTGATGAAAGGCAAAGAATGACTGGGGGATGAGGGGAGTGGGAGAGGTATTTAAGCCTTTGGCTGGGGTGTCTTTGCCTCCTCCTGGTGGCCAGGTTCTGTATTCCTACAAGTAAGCAATGAAGTTGTGAACTCTCCTCATATTAAGATGGAAAGGAATCCCTAGTTTATCCCATTCCTGAGTTATAATAGCTGCCATACGGTCTGGAACTGGTAACACTTCCACAGATGAGGGTACATCATATACCATATTAAGTTTAGTAGACCCCTTTGGATTCTCTGCGACAGACAAGTTGGATTCTTCCAAAGTAGCAAGAACCTCCTTTAAAAAAGTACTCGGAGGTGTTCTAACTTAAAACTGAAATTAATCTCCTCTGAATCTGCAGAATTGGTCACTATAGTATCAGAATCTGACAATTCCCCCTCAGACACTGAGGTATCATCCTCATCCGATAGCTGAGACAAACTGACTAACGCAGCCTTAGTGGAGTCAGAACCCTTATTAACATTAACATATTTAGATTTCCTCTTGGGCTTACCAGCAACTTTTGGAAAAGCTAATAAGACTGCAGAAACAGCAGAAGTTATCTGTGCAGAGAGATCCCCAGGTAAACAAACACCCCAGGAGGTTGTTGAGAGGAACCACGGGGCACTGCATGTGAAGCTTGGGATGTTTGAGGGGAAAGCTGAGGCAATGCTAAAACAACATTATTCTGAGAGACAGAAGGCTCTGGGGGGAAAATCTTATCTTTAAATAATAATGTCTTATTTAAACTAAAGAAGCAAAATTGCACAGGAGGAACCACCTGAGCCTCCAAGCAAAACAAACATTTGTCAACTGGCAAATTTAAATTTTCATTAGTGTCTATAATAACGGAGAATCAAAAGAACCTTATAAGATTCACTAGCCCTATTTAACGTTTAAACAGAATAATGAAAACCTAGACACCTTAAACCTCAGCTCTGCTGAGGGCTTACCACACTTAGTGCACCAACAGAAAGATCCCACTATGATTTTGGATCCTCTCCAGCCACTCACGTACAGCCGCTGAATAAATGCACCACAGAAGAGAAACTCTGGTCTGCAAAAGCCAGATAAAGGAAGGGCATACCAAATGCGGTCACATGACCGCAACTAAAAAGAAAACTGTGCCACCAGTTTAAAAGGCACAAAAATAAACACCTCGCTTCCTGAAAACTGTAAAAGCCACATCAGAGAGGCTCCCCGTTAAAGGACCGCTCGCCTCTCATAATACCCTGCCGAAAACTCCTGCTAGCAGAAGAGCTAAAAAACACCTCCTAATCAAAAAGGAGGAGTGACAAACCATTATAAAATGTCTTCTTAGGCTCAATAAAGTTCCCAATGCAGTGCTCTTTAAATGCTCCCTGCCCATTAAAAAAGTTTAAGCACATACATTTTCCCCTGAGCACCATCCACAAAGATCTTCCAGGAATAGAAGTCTTCAATTTACTCCTAGAGTGCTGGTACCTTCTAACCTAGAAGGGAAGCACTTACCTTTGGAAGTAGCTGTCAGGCAGGGAATAGTTTCTTAGATATGTCAGATCACTCCACATCTAACAGAGACCTGTAGAAAAAGAAAAAAACAGAGTAAACAACTCTGGTTTTCTATCAAAGGGGTAGCATAGGTGTTAGAAATACAGCAAGGACCACCTCACCACCTTCTAACTGCTAAAAGCCACCAACACTCTTACTAAAGAGATTGACATGGACACAGCATAGCCCCAATCCTTGCTTACAGGGAAAAGTACCCATAAAAGGATTAAATATCTTCAGACACCTTCGCACATCCTCCCGTGATCAAGGCAAAGAGAATGACTGGGGTTATGGGTAATGAAAGTGATACTTAACAGCTCTGCTGGGGTGCTCTTTGCCTCCTCCTGCTGGCCAGGAGTGAATATCCCATTAGTAATTGGAATGATTTGTGGACTCTCCATGCCATAGGAAAGAAATAAACTATCGGTTTCTGAGATTCTCTTTTTCTAGACAAGCATTACCAGTTTGTTGCTCTTCCATTTGGCCTAGCAACAGCTCCAAGAATCTTTTCGAAGGTTCTCTGTGCCCTTCTATCTGTAATCAGAGAGCAGGGTATTGCGGTCTTTCCTTATTTGTACGATATCTTGGTATACTGGCTCAATCTTTTCATTTAGCAGAATCTCACACAAATCAACTTGTGCTGTTTCTTCAAAGACATGGTTTGAGGATCAATTTACCAAAGAGTTCCTTGATTCCTCAGACAAGGGTCACCTTTTTAGGTTTCCAGATAGATTCAGTGTCCCTGATTTTGTCTTTAACAGACAAGAGACAAAAGAAATTGGTTTCTGCCTGTCGAAACCTTCAATCTCTATCATTTCCTTCAGTGGCTATGTACATGGCAGTTTTAGGTCTCATGACTGCAGCATCGGATGCAATCCCCTTTGCACATTTTCATATGAGACCTCTGCAGCTTTGCATGCTGAATCAATGGTGCAGGGATTATACTCGGATATCACAGTCGATATACTTAAATCCCAACATTCAACTCTCTCTGTCCTGGTGGTTAGTCCATCATCAGATTATTCAAGGGGCCTCTTTTGTTCGTCCTGCCTGGACTGTGATTTCAACAGATGCAAGTGTCACAGGTTGGCGAGCTGTCTGGGGGTCTCTGAAAGCACAAGGAGTTTGGAATCCTCAAGAGGCGAGGTTACCAATCAATATTTTAGAACTCTGTGCTATTTTCAGGGCTCTTCAGGCTTGGCCGCTATTAAAGAGAGAATTATTCATTTGTTTTCAGACAGACAATATCACAACTATGTCAATCATCAAGGGGGGACTCGCAGACCTTAGCGATGAAAGAAGTATCTTGGATACTTTCTTGGGCGGAATCTAACTCTGGTCTAATTTCTGCAATACATATTCCAGGTGTAGACAATTGGGAAGCGGATTATCTCAGTCGTCAGTCTTTACATCCAGGAGAGTGGTCTCTCCATCCAGATGTATTTTGTCAGATTGTACAGATGTGGGGTCTCCCCAAAATAGATCTGATGGCTTCCCATCTAAACAAGAAGCTTCCCAGGTGCCTTTCCAGGTCCAGGGATCCTCAGGCGGAGATGGTGGATGCCTTAGCAGTTCCTTGGTTTTACCAACCTGCTTACATGTGATCTCCAAGATCATATTAGAACAATCGCATGTGTTTCTGATAGCACCAGCATGGCCTCACAGGTTTTGGTATGCAGATCTTGTCCGAATGTCCAATTGCCAACCTTGACCACTTCCTTTAAGGCCGGACCTTCTGTATCAAGAGCCGTTTTTCCCATCAGGATCTCAAATCACTAAATTTGAAGGTATGGAAATTGAATGCTTAGTACTATAGAGGTTTCTCTGACTCAGTGATTAATACTTTGCTACAGGCTCGTAAGTCTGTTTCAAGCAAGACTTTTTATCGGGTTTGGAAAACTTATATTTCATGGTGTTTTTCTCAAAATCTCTTGGCATTCTTTTAGGATTCCTAGAATTTTATAGTTTCTTCAGGATGGTTTGGATAAAGGCTTGTCTGCAAGTACCTTGAAGGGACAAATCTCTGCTCTGTTTTATTTCATAGAAAGATTGCTAAACTTCCTGATATTCACTGTTTTGTTCAGGATTTGGTTCATATTAAAGCCTGTTTTTAAATCAATCTCTCCTCCTTGGAGTCTTAATTTGGTTTTGAAGGCTTTGCAGGCTACACCTTTTGAGCCTATGCATTCTTTGGATATTAAACTACTTTCTTGGAAAGTGTTGTTCCTTTTGGCTATCTCTTCAGCTAGAAGAGTTTCTGAATTGTCTGTTCTCTCTTGTGAGTCTCCTTTTCTGATTTTCCATCAGGATAAGGCAGTTTTGCGGACTTAGTTTGAATTTCTTCCTAAGGTTGTGAATTCTAACAACATTAGTAGGGAAATTGTTGTTCCTTCCTTGTGTCCTAATCCCAAGAATACTCTTGAAAGATCTTTACATTCTTTGGATGTTGTAAAAGCTTTGAAATATTATGTCGAAGCTAATAAAGATTTCAGGAAGACTTCTAGTCTATTTATTGTTTTTTCTAGTCCTAGGAAAGGTCAGAAAGCCTCTGCCATTTATTTGGCATCTTGGTTAAAGCTTTTGATTCACAAGGCTTATTTAGAGGCGAAACAGTCTCCGCCTCAGAGAATTACAGCTCATTCTACTAGATCACTCGCCACTTCTTGGGCTTTTAAGAATAAAGCTTTGGTTGATCAGATTTGCAAAGCAGCAACTTGGTCTTCTTTGCATACAGTTACTAAATTTTACCATTTTGATGTATTTGCTTCTTCTGAAGCAGTCTTTGGTAGAAAAGTTCTTCAGGCAGCTGTTTCAGTTTGATTCTTCTGCTTATGATTTAAGTTTTTTTCTTGAAATTTATGTGAAATTTATAAGACAGATTTTTTTTTGTGGATTTAATTTTGTCAGCGGAAATAGCGGTTTTTATTTTATCCCTCCTTTTCTAGTGACTCTTCTGTGGTCTCTCACATCTTGGGTATTGCTATCCCATACGTCACTAGCTCATGGACTCTTGCCAATTACATGAAAGAAAACATAATTTATCTAAGAACTTACCTGATAAATTAATTTCTTTCATATTGGCAAGAGTCCATGAGGCCCACCCTATTTTATGGTGGTTGTGATTTTTGCATAAAAAGCACAATTTTATTTCCAGTTCCTCTTTTTGTATGCTTTTTTACTCCTTATTTTATCACCCCAGTACTTGGCTATTCGTTAAACTGAATTGTGGGTGTGGTGAGGGGTGTATTTATAGGCATTTTGAGGTTTGGGAAACTTTGCCCCTCCTGGTAGGATTGTATATCCCATACGTCACTAACTCATGGACTCTTGCCAATATGAAAGAAATTAATTTATCAGGTAAGTTGTTACATAAATTATGTTTTTATCCCACTCGTCCTTAACATGGACAGCTTGGGTATTGTATAAAGCTATGGACTGTCATCAGCTAAGAAGGAAAACAGAATTTATACTTACCGATAAATGTATTTCCTTGGGGCTGAATAGAGTCCATAGCCCCCACCCTATTTTTGTATATGGGTGACAGTTCTAATTTGCACCTCGTAACCCTGCTTTCTGTCTTTCCTACCTTTTTCTGTCTCTCTACTCTGCTATATGTTAAACTGGAGAGGGAGGGGAAGTGGGAGGGACTAAAGCTCTGTGAGGGTTCTTGATCTCCTCCTGATATATCCCATATGTTATGAAGCTATGGACTCTCATCAGCCGGAAAAAAATACATGTATTGATAAGTTTTTAAAGTACTGTATCTTTGAAAACAATATATATCAGCTACTTGGCTGAGTACATTGACTTTTTAATGTAGCTGTAAAGTCCAGAAACATCACTGGATTGTACAAAGCCTGACATATCTATTAAATACAGAACAGCTGGTCTCCACTGAGCTTGCAGAGGCCCAGAGCAAATAAAATGTTGCAACGATTTGAGGACAGCCAAGGGTTAAAAGGGGCATCAAACACTAAATTAATGCTAGGTACAATGATGCATACAAAGAACAGATTAGTCTGA